>NC_135546.1:18200141-18290141 GCF_045843805.1 Urocitellus parryii
GCGCGCGGCTGGGCTCCGGGGCAGGCGCAAACTCACGGGGATCTAGGGTTCGGCACAAAGGAGTCGCTCTGGGACCTGGGAAACCCCAAACCACAAAGCCCAGGAGACATCTAACAGGCACAGAGTGGAACTGAAGTCCCCAGGAGACAGTGCATCAGGGAGTGCACGTGACAATGACGAAGAGGTCTTCTGTGCTAAGTGACTTGGACCTGCTCCAGCTCAAGTACGTCAATATGGAGGCAGGAAGAGTGCCGCTGGCAAATAGAATATGTGGGCAAATTCCTTCATCCATCCATCCATCCATCCGTCCGTCTGTCCGTCCATCCATCCCTGTCCGTCCATCTGTCCATCCATCCAGGTGTCCTTTCTTTTACCCACTACCCACATATCCACCCACCTCTCCACACACCTGCTCATCTATTCATCCTTCCGTCCATTTACTTATTGTCTTAGTCAGCTTTCCATGACTGTAACGTAACAACTGAGAGGATGAACTTATAAAGAAAAAAGGTTGATTTGGGCTGACAGTTTTGAAGGTTCTCATTCGAGATCAAGCAGACTCATTACCCTTGGGCCTGTGGTGAAGTGGCCCATCATGGAAGTAAGTGGGACTCAGTCTTGGTCAGAGACTAGGGTTTCAGGAGCTCCCTCCATGACCGCTCAGGCTCCAGTGCCCGGGGTGCCCATCTCCTGGCCCAGACAGCCCGCCTGGAGAGGGGACCCCTCCCCTGCCTTCCCCACTGGGGCCCACAGGCTCAAAAGAAGGACCCCATAGGGACAGCCACTTCCAGTCTCGTTTCTCTCACCTCCCTCCCACAGGGGGGATGCTCTGAGTGTGGCCTTGACCTTCCTGTGGCTCAGCTGGTGTCCCTTCCCATGCACCATGGACTACGTCAGGCTGCGACTCAATAGCAATGTCACAAGATCAGTTTGCAGACCAGTTTCCACGAAGCGTTGCAGGATCAATTTTCTTTTCTAAATCATTTGTGGAGGCCCACACCTGTCATCCCAGCACCTGGGGAGGCTGAGGCAGGAGGCTCCAAAGTTGGAGGCCAGCCTCAGCAACTTAGCAAAACCCAGTGTCTAAACAAAACACAAAACAGGGCTGGGATGGGGCTCAGGGGTTAGCTGGGTTCAATCCCTGGCACCCAAATAAATAGATAAATAGATAAATCAATACACAAATAAATAAGTAATTTGCAGGAATGAAAAATACAAGTTGTTTGAAATTAAAGCACAAATTACATGACTGATAGATCAAGACGGTGAAAGGCCAAAGGGTCCTTCTGGAGACAGATCTGGGCAGGCTGCCAGCAGGTACCTGTCTGCCTTGAAGGTCCCGATCTTCAAGGTCCTGCTGTGACAGGGACACTTCTGGCTCCCCCCTCCCCCGCAGTACCCTAGCAGGGTCCACGTAGAGGCCAGAAAACTGGGGCTTCTGCACCCCGCCACAGCCATCCAGGTGGCAGACCCTGCCTGGGCTAACTCAGGGCCACCTCCAGGCCAGAGACAACGCTGAGGTCCCCTAGTTTCAGCTGTGGAGTCTCTAGTTGGGCCCCAGGGGTCGGGTTTAGGTTCACAGGGTCCAGGGCCACACAGCCTGGGCTCAGGCTCTTGGCGGTCCCCAGCCCTGGCCTACGCCTCCACTCACCTAGGCTCCTCCCCCAGGACCCCCAGGCTCCTCCCCCACGGGACCCAGACCCTCTCCCGGGACCCCAGCCCTCCGGAGCTCGGACACCCTCCCCCATTGGGGTGGTGCTGCCGGTGTCGCTGGTGCAAGTCGCCCAGGGGGCGCCACAGCTGCTTCTTGGCTCTGATGCCAGCAGGGCTCTGGAGATGTTCCTTGACCGCCCGGGGGGTCCCCAGGGCAGGCCCCTCATTCTGGAGGCAACTGGAACTGCTCAAATCCAAAGCAGCTGCAGTCCTGCTGGTGCAGAGCAGCAAGCTTCAGGCCCTGGCTGACCCCTGGGGCTCCCAGACATCCCCACCATCTCTACCAGCACACAGCCACATCCGGGACTTCAAAACTGGTCAGGGTGGCCGGGCACAGTGGCACCACACGCCTGTCATCCCAGCGGCTGGGGAGGCTGAGGCAGGAGGATCGTGAGGTTCAAGGCCAGCCTCAGCAACTTAGTAGGCCCTGAGCAACTGAGCGAGACCTTGTCTCTGAATAAATACCAAAAAGGGCTGGGGACGGGCTGGGCTCAGGGGATAAGTGGCCTTGGGTTCAATCCCCAGTCCAAAAACCCCTTAAGTACAGTGCATAATCATAATCACATAATTAGCTGTAGCACATTAATTAACTTTAACATAACACATATCAGCCCAAGATGATGGGTTTTCAGCCTATTTTAAGCAATTGTGTCAATTTTGTTGAGATATTCACAGAAATGAAAACTTGGGGCTTCGTGGGTCCCTTTAATGACTATAGGGTCTGCCCCCAGGATGGCCCTCCCTGAGGCCAGCTCCTGGATGTACCTTTGCCAGCTGCAGGGCTGTCACTGCAGGACCTCAGCAGGCCTGGCCTGTCCTCACTGACCCCAGGGGGAGGAGCCAGCTCTATCTAGGGAGAAAGGCCCTCACCCCAGGCCAGAGGCCCCGTGCAAGGGGTGGGAGCCGCAGATGTCCCCATACTCTGTTCTGGGGCCACACCTGTGAATGACCACATCTCTGCACAGCCACGTCCCTCACACCCTCTGCCATGTCAGGTCCCCTGTGCTGGACAACAGGGACACGCCCCTTCCTGCCAAAATGCAGCCCAACTCACTGATGCGGGTTACCTGCTGCCTTGGCTGGACCCAGGCAGCCAGGGCCCAGCTTCCTCCCCACCCCTGCAAGCAGAGCAGGACGACAAAGCAGGACCCCCAGATGCTGGACCACACCCGCTGCTGACCAGCTCACGGGCCAACGTGAACCCTGGGGACGGTGCCCAGGGAGGACAGCCCGAGACCCCCAGCTGGGCAGGCCACGGGGCAAGCAGGGGCTCAGTCCTGAGAGAGGCAAGTATCACAAGGCTTAGCCCCCAGAGGGAGCCATCCTCCAGAAGATTCCACAGCCCAGGGGCTCTGGGTCCCCCTGCTGGGCACAGGCCCTGGGGGCGGGGGCTCTTCTGCCAGAGAAAAGTGGAGCCCAGATTCCCCACTACAGGAAGGAAGGAAGGAAGGGACCGTGGAGGGAGGAAGCGACTGGGCAGCGCCCGAGTGGCCCTGCTGTGCCTTGGGAAGGCGGAGGGGTCACTTCTGAGCCTGTGTTTACCCGATTTTCTGCAAAGTCCTGTTGTGTGGCCAGAAACACAGACCTGCACCAAGTCCCCGTCACCATGCACCAGCCAAGCACTGCAAGCCCGTGGCACCAGGGATGGGGAGCTGTGGGGCAGGTGACAAAAACAGACAGGGCCCAGAGTGACCTCAGCCTGGTGTCGCAGACAGCTGCAGGGCCCAGCCTGGGGCACAGCCAGCCTTCCTGAAGGAGGACGATGAGGACAGGGTGCTAGTGGACAGCCTGGTGAGCTGGGGCTGGCAGGCGTGTGTCCACGGCCACCCCAACTCCCACGCAGTGGACACCTGGAGCAGCTCGGGCCAGCCTCTGCCAAGCCACTGCCTCCCACTATAGGATAGTGTGGAAGTCACACACGATCCTCCCAACAGCCTGGAAAGGCACAGCCACCACCCGGGGCTGCCCTGTCCCCACTGGCTCGCAGCCTGTCCCCCAGTTCCCCCCTGCCCACTGCGCCCTCTTCCATGCTGTCTCGGCCGTCCCTGGGGCCACACTTTGGGGCCACAGAGGTCCTTCACCAGAGCCTGCAACAGCCCCTGGAGCCACAAGACACCTGCTGGCCCAGAGTGACAGCCCTGCCCAGCCCCAGCCTGCAGCTGCTGCTAGCGGCTGAGTCAGCAGGGCTGAAGGGAGCACTGCTGGTCCCTGCTGGTCAGGGTCAAAGCCTGACAGTTGCTCCCCTTCCCGCAACTGACTGCACTGCTGTGTGAGCCGCCCCTCGGAAACCGTGGGCCACATGCACCCCATGTCCCGCACCCTGCACCCCATACCCTCCTCATCACTTATAAGCAGCCAACCTAGGCATTTCAATACTGGCACAAACTATGCACAGAGCCTAGCGCTCAGGAGGCTGAGGCAGGAGGATCTGAAGTTGGAGGCCAGCCTCAGCAATGGCAAGGCCCTGTCTCTAAATAAAATACAAAATAGGGCTGGGGACGTGGCTCAGGGGTCGAGGGCCCCTGGGTTCAATTCCTGGTACCAAAACTTTAAAAAAAAAAACAAAACTGTGCATAGATAAAAAACGGGAAGGGAGTTCCCAGCACGTCATGTGCGTCAGCTCCGGGGCCTGCGGATGCCCCCCCCCAATGCCTCCCCAAGTTTGGACATCCAACACGATGACTCTGCGTCCCACTGCCACACGCAGCCCGCTTAAGAGAGGCCTTCAGAACCGCCCAGGGTGGCCCTTTCCCAGGCAGACGTGGAGGTGCACTCGGTGCCCAGGTCAGAGCACGGCAGGGCCAGGGCCAGGGCCAGGGCCAGAGCCAGGTGTCTGCGTCTGGTTCCGGGCTGAGGGCCGCACTCACGACCAGGAGCTGCGAGAGCTGTGGTCATTCACAGCCTCAAAGATCGGTGTGTGTGTGTGCGTGAGTGTGCGTGCGTGTGTCTGTGTGTGACACCGATGAGGCACAGCAGGCACGGTAGCTCCTCAGGGGAACTCTGGGGTGGGTGGCTGGGTGGGCGGGTGATTGACAGCCGGGTGGATGGGTGACGGCGGGGTGAGTGGCTGGGTGGGGTCATGGCGGCTCATCTGCTCATTAATGCCAGTTTCTGGGCACCAACTCCAGCTCCCTGGGGCATGACCTGGAGACAGCGCCTGCTCCTGCCCTGTCCTAAGGTGCTCTGTGCTCAGTCTCCCCACATTCTCTCCCCGTTGGCCTAACAGGTAGCTTTTGATGTTAACAAAGCTGTCAGACAAGCTCTCGTGATTATGGCTGAGGTGGCCCTCAGGGACATGGCATGCCAGCTGACCTCGCTGCGCCTTGCTCTGGTGGCCAGGACACACCCGCCTTGCTGGGATCCTGGAACTGGGACTGCTACCCTGTGGGTGAGGCGCGGGTAGGTGTCTCCAGGAAGGCAGTGTGGCACTCCCCAGTTACGGAGAGTCGCCTTCTGCACCTCCATCCTCAGGCCGTGGTGACAGGCTCCTGCTGGCCGGGGAGATTACAGGCCCGGATCAAGCTGGTGAGTCGAAGGGAGTGGGAGCGGCCGCTGGCACCTCCCGTGGCCGCTGCGCGTGACTGTCATCAAAGAAAACCCTCAGTAAGCAGCTCGGGCGCTGGAACCATCACAGGGTGCGGCAGAGCCCGAGTCCCACAGAAATCAGGATGGAAATGAGCAGGTGTGCCCACGGGCGCCAACGGAATCCCGAGCCACAAAGACCCCCTGCTTGCCGAGTGTGCAAAGCCCTGTCCTGACGTGGCCCACCTCCGCCACCTTCCACAGCCCCCCCCGAAGATGCCACCTCCCCCTCGGTTCACAAAGGGAGATGGAGGGCCCCACAGGTCACCCCAAGTGCCCACAGCCAGCGAGAGGTGGCCGATGCTGAGCCTCAGTCTCCAGTTCCCCACGACAGGCCCAGGGCGCTCAGGTTGCTGGAGCCTCCTGGGGACTGTACAAGACACCTGGCTGTCGGGACCCCCAAGGCCAGCTCCTCTGCTGTCCTGTGCCCTTCAACTTCCACCTCCCCTTGTCACAAGCTTCATGTAGAGTGTCTTCATGCCTCCGCCTCCTGGGGCCACCCAGCGCGCCTCCATCCCGTCCCACACAGTGGGACCACAGAAGGGAGCCCACGCTGTCAACTCACACCTGGATGGCTCAAGACAGTAGGACCACTCTGTGCCTCCAACTGAACTGGGGACACGGCACACTAGTTCAGCCACCCAGATGTCACAGAATCCCAAGACGGCATTCAATGCTCACCAGTGCCAGGTCCCAGGACCATGCAGTGGCCGCCATGCGGATATCCCCCAATGAGACGCTTGCCCAGCACCTCCTCCCTCCTGCCCACCCACCCGTCTGCCCACCCCGCTGTCCATCTGCCGAGGTTTGGATGTGATGTGTCCCCCCAAAGGTTTGTGGATGAGATGAGCCTTAGAGGTTTTGTCCCGAGTGTGGCAACGTTCACAGGTCGAGGGACCTTTAGTGGGTGGGGCTTCACAGAGGCCTTAGTTCTTTGGGGGTGATGTCTTCAGAAGGGTGGCACAAATCTCGTAAAATGTCACCCACCCTGTGACCCATTTCCCAGCATCCTCCCTGCTGACATCACTTGCTCCTCAGTGCCCTTCTGCCCCCCGCTGCCCTTTCTCACAGGGCCCTCCCAGGAGTCAGGACTCTGCTGTTCAGACTTTCAGCCTTCAAAACTGTGGGCCCAACCTCTCTTCTCTGTACAGTAGCCGGCCCCAGGCATTTCACTATAGTAACCAAAAGGACCTTGCCCTCCACCTCTCTCTCCATTCACCCACCCACTCGGCTCCCCACGATGGGGGGCTTCCTGTGGCTGAACACTGTTCTAAGGCACGGGTGGGGGACAGCCGTGAAGGAGATAGGAAGCCATCCATCCTCTCAGGGGGCCATCGGGCCATCAGGGGAGACAAGGACAAAGAAGGTGTAACGTTGACAAACCAACACTGGGGACAGGTGGGGAAGGGAATCTCCAAGCCAGGAGAGGAGTGTATGCAGTAGGTGCTCCTGCCGTGCTGCTGCCCCTTCATACTCCACCCAATTAGTCCCCTTCCCCCTCCCCCTCCCCCTCCCCCTCCCGTCTGACAGCGTCCAGGGTTAAGCCCCGCCCATGGCCCCACCCACTGCGTCCCACTCCTTTCCCGTTTAGCCCTTCATGGCCCTGTCCCCGGCTCAGGAACACCTAGGTTCAGTTCCCCACGTGGCTAACCTATTTATCAGTCCTTAGCACTGCCACTGTGACCCTCGGTCTTTTCCTTGGTCTTGACTCTTCTTGTTCATGTCACCCCGATTCCTTCTGATCTTCCAGCTGGGGTTACAGAGCTATCGAGTCACTTTAGAGCCTGAGCCAGGTGGAAGGAAGGACCGTCCTGCCCTTGGGCCCGCTGGGTTGTTCCCCAAGGTGGAATCTTTTTTCTTCCCTTGTCCCCAGTGTGGCATTTTTGGAGCCAGAACCTGACCCTTCAGTCTTATTGGGTAGGGCCCCAGCCCACTGCCGACCGCAGCCACCTTGGCCTCCAAGTCAGCAGCTCTGTGTCTCACCCTGTCACCCACCGAGGACACCACGTTGGGTGTTTATTCACATAATTGTTTGTGATGGGATGAGGCACAGCGTGAGGCCTTCCTGTGTCCAACCGTCCCTGTGTGCAGCAGGACTAGAAGCCAGAGTCCCGGCCACACTCCAGCCAGCACAGCCACCGGGGTCACCCCGGAGCAAACCACCTGCAGAGGGCTGGGGCGGGCACCCCTGACTCTTCTGCCCGTCACAGGAGGACAGTGGGACCCACCCCATGGCCACTGGTCCTGCCTCAGCAGCTTCAACCCACAGCGGATTGGAAATATTTGGGGGGACCACAGCCTCTATTCTGCAAGCACGTGGCCTCTTCCCGTCCTGATCCAGCAACACAGCAGGACCGCAACCAGTGTCCACGGTCCAGTCAGGAAGTCGCCAGAATCGACTGGCAGCACTCGGGACACGGCAGGAGGCCCCTGGAAGCCCCCCACCACCACTGCACAGAGAGACCAGCTCCAGGGAGGGCCTGCAGCCAGTCCCCTGGGGAGACCCAAGCAGAGCTGTCACTCCTCTGCCTGCGTCTGTCCCCACCCCATTCTGATCTCTATCCTTCAGGACTCGGGGGAGATGTGACATTCTACGTGTCCCCTCCTCTGCACACCACAGACCCGAGGGCTTTCCCTGTCACCACCTTCATCCTCAGAGCTGTCCTTGGGGGTACCGTCCCCCTGTGGTCTGTTACCGCGGTGTCTCTATGGCAGACCTGGGGTCCCGTGTGCCACATACCCGCCATGCCTGGCATCTCCCGCTGGCCACACCTGACCAAGCCCTGGATGCCCGCCCTGTCCACTTGTGAATCCTCGTGGCTTCCCCTCCCAGGCACAGCCAAGCCCGTCAGCAGGTCCCGCATCTCCACCCCCAATGCCCATCACCCATGTCCCTAGGTCTCTGCCTCCAAGGCCACCGCCCTGGACACAGCCTCCCGTACCACCCATCGTCTGTGCTGGTCACCAGGACAGCCTCCTAGTGGCTGCCCCCACCTGCCAGCTGCCATTACCTCGGCCTAGATCAGCCCCCTCGGCGGCTCTGACGTCACCGCCCACTGCCAGCTGCCCGTGGAGTCCCTGTGCGCTCCGCAGAGCTTCCGGACCCGCACCCCAGTCAGCGCGCCTTGGCAACTGCTGCGTCCCTGCGGCTGGCACTGCCTCCAGGCTCCCCAGGCTGCGTACCCCAGGCCCTGCACCAAGGGCTCCTGCTGCCCACTCCCGCTTCGGATCTCTGTGGGACCTCCTCCTGCCATTTGCTCTCTGGCTGTCACCGTCTCTGCTTGTCATAGCTAATCCATGCCCCTGCCATACAGCCATACCCGACGTCTCCCCATTCGCTGACTGTGCTCCCCTCTCGCTGGCCGTGCTCCCCACTCTCTGGGTGTGCTCCCCTCTCACCTTCTACTTACTTCTTGTTTATTCCAGGAGCGAGCAGAGCGCTCACCCACCCACCCCCAGCTTGAGACCATAGCAGTGGCTCAATAAACACGGCTTGCGGGGGTCCGTCACTGCAGGCTGGCATTATGACGTCCTCCTAGGACTTGCTGAACAATCTGCTGCCAGACAATTCACATTTGGTAAAAGTCCTCAGCAGCTGTAACGAGAGTCAGGGCTTGGGCGGTGGCCAGGCAGATGGAGCCAAAGAGACCCAGAAGGTGCCCTTGAGCTGGGGGGACAGCCACCCAGGTGTGATGGACAGTCAGGCTAGAGAACACCACGGGTGAAGCCTGTCCTGACAGCCTCCCTGGGCATACCTTGGGCACCTTGCACTGCTCCAGGGAGCAACAGCAGTTCCAAGGGGCACGCAGACCTGCGTCTTCTCCACTCCCAGACCCCAGACTCCTCTCAGTCCCTAAATGCACTGTCCCTGCACCCCCACCCTGTGCCTCTGCACACGCTGTTCGCTGCAGCCCTCCTCATCTGCCTGCTGAACTGCTATCACCCGTAAACAGTGGGCTCCGGAGCCCACTCAAGGATGCCTTGTTTCATCCATGCTGAACCCACGGCAGTTCCACCTTGCCATCCCAGGATTTCTTTCTTTCTTTTTCTTTTTTTTTTTTTTGTACCAGGGAGGGGCAGTTAACCACTGAGCCACATCCCCAGTCCTTTCTAGTTTTTCTTTTGAGACAGGGTCTCACTAAATTGCTGAGGCTGGCCTCCAATTTGAGATCCCCCTGCCTCAGCCTCCCAAACTGCTGGGTTTATAGGTGTGCGCCGCCACCACCACGGGCTCTGTGATTCCTCTTATTTTTGGTGGTGCTGGGCATTGGACCCAGGGCCTTGTGCCTGCTGGGCAAGCACTCAACCAACAGGCGCTGTATCCCCAGCCCACTCTGTGGTTTCTTGAATGGATTCATTTACATGTTCATTTACAAAATCAGCTCAGGCCTAACTCCCTCCAGGGATGGCTAAACAATGAGGAAACAAAGGAGTCTCACAAATGCGGCCGGGGCCTGTTTTCTCCGTGGTCAGCCAATCCTGATTCAGATGAGCCCCACCCAACCGGTTCTCTCCTTGTTCCACCTGTCTGCTTCTCCCCAGGATGCCGGCATAAGCCCACTCAGCCTTTCCCTGGCTTCCTCTCCGCTTCTGGGAGGATGGGCCGGCAACAGCCACCCCCCAGCCCTCACCGCACTGCCCTGGCCAGGACGGGGAGGCCACATCTCAAGTCAAACAGGGCAGCCACCCCAAACCCACTGCGGGGCCAGATCCCACCAGAGTCAAGTCGAGCAGGCAAAGGTCATCCCCAGACCAATGACCTAAAGGCACGGTGCATGACAGCTGACCCAGGGTTGCAGCCAACAACTCAAGGGAACACGTCTCCGCCCAAGTCCCCGGACCCCTGTCGTCTCTGAGGAAACCAGAAGAGGCAGAGCTTGTGTTCAGGGCCAGAACTGTGTCCTTACACGTGGACCTCCCACAGCAGGCAGGAGGGGCGTGGAGACCACGGAGGAGATCGGTGGCCGCTTCCCGGCCCCGCCCACTTCTGGTCCCGCCCACTCCCAGGCCCACGCCCACCTCCTGGTCCAAACCCACTTTCTGGTCCGCACCCACTTCCAAGCCCAGACACACTTTCTGTCCACGCCCACCTCCAGGTCCACACCCACTTTATGACCACGCCCATTTCATGTCCACGCCCACTCCCAGGTTTACACCCACTTCCTATCCACGCCCACTTCCTTGTCCACACCCACTTCCTGGTCCACACCCACTTCATGACCACACCCACTTCCTGTCCACGCCCACTTCCAGATCCACACCCACTCACGACCACGACCACTTCCTGTCCACGCCCACTCCTTGTCCACGCCCACTTCCAGGCCCTGGCTCCCGGGGAGAGGTAGGTCAAATGGTGTCCGCTAGCGCAGCGTCTCTCTCTGTCCCTCTGCTTGTCCACTGGGGTCCTTTAGCTTGGGTAAAGGTGCCTGGCCAGCAGTTCCCGGTGCACCCTTCGCCTGGGCCCAAAAAGCCGCGGGGTGTGGGCTGACTCTCCCCAAGGCTTTGGGATGCGCCCGCACCTTCAGGCCACTGAGCAGGCCTTGCTCCCAGAGGCTTCCTTCTGGGCATTTCCAGGGGGGCATCAGCCCCAGCAGCCTGGACCCCACCCTGAGGCCTTCCCCTGCTTCTCAGGGACCCCACAGCCTGGACCTTGGTGGTCTCATGCGGTTAACCCACAGCAGGCCCCTGCTCTGGACAGTCTCAGATCTGAGGATGGGGCACATACCTGGGAGGTGGCCAGCCCTGGACTGGCCATGTTGGCTCCCTGTCTTCTCTCCCCACTGTCACAGAGCTCGGTTGCAGCATGATATGAGCCGCTGCTTCCCCCACTCTCTCCCTGGGGCCATCTGCCCACCCTCCTCCCGTGGCCTTCATGGAGCAGAGCGGGGCCATTACCCACGCTGTACTTAATATTCATGCAGCTCAGGAGGTGCAGCCCAGCAAACTCAACACATTTGCTGTGTGACCTTGAGGGGGTCACGTCACCCCTCTGAGCCTGGATTCCCAGCTGTCAGCTCATTTGCAAGACACAAAAGCCCAGTGTGTGCCTATCAGCGTGGAGTCTGACGCACCCCGCTTTTGAATCCCAGCTCCTTCCAATGATTGTTTTGGGGCTTCACCTCCCCAGTCCGCGGCGCCCCATAAAACAGTGGTTCCAAGAACATCTCCTGCAGAAAGCAGCCAGTGGGCCATCCGAGGGTCAGTGCCCACACCCTGGACGCCCTCCACCCTGCCTCACGCACCCCTGTGGGCACCATGTCACAAGGTTGGCAGGGGTTTGTGCCTCTCTAGGCTGCCCAGGGCAGCCCCGATCTCCTCGCCCTAGCTGCCAGGGCACCCACCCCCCGGCGCTCCAAGGAGACTTGGGTGGATGAAGCCCAGCAGCCCCGTGGCTGCTCTAGGTTATTGCATTTCACACAGGTAAAGCTGAGCCCCTGGAACCCGCAGGCAGACCTGTCACCCACCCAGGCCTGGGTAACAGAGCGGGTCTCAGTGGCACAGCTGAGCAGTGGAGGGTTCTCCAGGCGGCCCCGGGAAGCATGATTTGTACTCTCCTTGTTTCACACCCACACCCACGGGGACATTCCTGGGCGAGGGGAGGACACAGGCAGGCCCCAAAGCCCTATAAACAAATGTCATCCGTGTGGAAGGCACAGCTGCTGGGGGCTGAGAGGCAGGCACCTGGCTAAGGATTCTGCAAGGTCTGGTGGGGGAATGGAACCTGCAGACACAGCCCAAGGAGTTCAATGCCAGCCTCAGCCAAAGAGGCCCTGAGCAACTCAGCGAGACCCTATCTCTAAATAAAACACAAACAGGGCTGGAATGTGGCTCGGGTCCAGAGCCCTGGGTTGAATCCCCAGAACCCCCAGGAAGCACTTGCCTGTCCTCAAAGCCACCAGCCCTCCATTCTTCTTTCATGTGCCCACAGCCCTTTTGCTTTGACACCAACAGGACTCTCTTTACCTGAGTACCTCGGGCTCCACAAGATCTGTGTGCTCAAGCTCTGGTGGCCTTGCACATGGTCATGAGCACCGGCTTCACAGCGGGCAGTCTGAACACTGCTTCTGCCTCATTTGTGCTGTGTGACCTCAGGGGCAGCTCCTTAACCTCTCTGAGCCTCCATCTGCACACACATCAAGTGGAGATAATTGCACCTCTTCATCAAGATCATTGTGCAGATGAAATGACACCACAGAAGTCACACTTCTGGGACAGAGCCCGGCACTACAGAGGATCTGATAAAGGGCGGCTTTAATAAGAAGAGTGATAAGATCAATGATGACAACACTCTACGGGCAACTGGTGAATTTTAATGAAGGCAGAGAATCATGGGGCTCAGGAAAGACGCGGGGCAGCTGCAGTGGCCAACTAGAGCCTGGGGTGGAAAGGCCAGGGGGTAAGGCCAGGACCTGGGGTTCTGGGAGAGTCCTGGGAGCCGACCAGCGCCGACAAGAAGCAGAGGCTCAGAGGAGCCCTGTCCCCCAGGCTTGGCTCAGATCTGGGGTACAGGAAGTGTCCAGATACCACCCTCAGTCCTGCCACCAGAAGTCTGCTCCTGACCCGAGGCCCTGCATGGCTCAGCTGTGATCACGGGCCTACTGACCACAGGGCCCCAGGGTGACGGTGGTGCCCAGCTCTCAGGGCCCATTGATTCTGGCAGACCTCACAGGCTGCCCAGCAGGCACAGTGTAGACAGTGCTGGTGACAGGAGGGAGCCCAGGGTGCGGGTTGGCAGGCACAAGGCCTGAAGGCTTTCCAAGCCTGAGCACCCTCATGTGGTTCCAAGTCAAGTGCAGTGGCCCATGCCTGTCATCCCAGCAGCTCAGGAGGCTGAGGCAGGAGGATCACCACAAGTTGGAGGCCAGCCTCAGCAACAGCGAGGCCCTAAGCAACTCAGCAAGACCCTGTCTCTAAATAAAACACAAAATAGGGCTGGGGATGGGGCTCAGGAGTCGAGTGCCTCTGAGACCAATCCCCAGAACCAAAAAATTAAAGATGCTTTTAAAACCCCCAAAGATCTGAGATCTCTGTAGCATCCCTGGGTCCGCCCTGAGCTGCTTCTTGGATACCTCTAGAGATGAGCAGCCCGTCCTTGCCCTTTTTAAAAACAGTCTGAGCGACAGTTCACTCACTCATTTGAAGGTGTGCAACCCAGCGGTATTCACTTTCCCCACAGACTGGGCAACCATCATACAAAGCAATTTTAGAAAAGCTTTAACACTGAAAAAGAAACTCTCCCACCGGGTCCCTGGCACCGGCTAACCTCCTTTCTGTCTGTGCAGCTCTCTGCTCTCTGGAAGCGCAGTGTCGCAGGACTTCATGAATGGCTTCAGCCTATGTGTAGACTGGCCATGCTGTGGATCAGCAGTGGATCCTTTTTATGTTTGCAATACTCTGTTATCTGGATATATCACAGTTTATTTTCCATCCACCAGACAACAACCCTAGTACGTTTCCACTTTGGGGCTATTGTGCATAATGCCATTATCATGAACACACGTACCTGGTTTTGTGTCGAGGTGTATTTTCGTCTTTCTCGGGTACCTAGGATTGAAATTGCTGAGTGGTAGGGTAACACTTTTTTTTTTTTGTACCAGGGATTGAACCCAGGGGTGCTTAGCCACATTCCCAGCCTTTTTTTAGTTAGAGACAGGGTTTCGTTGAATTGTTTAGGGCCTCACTAAGTTGCTGAGGCTGGCCTCTAACTTGGGGTCCTCCTGCCTCAGCCTCCCAAGCCACTGGGATTCAGGTGTGGGCCTTCACACCTGGCTGTTCCCCAAGCAGCTGCATCCCCACGTTCACAGCAGCAGTGCACGAGGGTCCCAGTTTCTCTGCATCGTCACGGACCATCTGTCTTAATGGAAGCCGTCCTGGTGGATGGGGGGGAGGTGGTGTCTACTGTGGTTTGATCTGCATGTCCCTTTGACTGAGGACGTCAGGCACCGCCTCAGGTGCTCACTGGCCACTTGTGTCGTCTTTGGAGAACTGTCTACCTGAGTCTTAAGTCCACTGCAGTTGGACTTCTGTGGGGTGCCTGCTGGGCTGTTTGTTACTGCGCTGTGTCTGTACCTATTCTAGCTACGCGTCCCTCATCAGATACGAGGTTCACCAATATGTGCTTCCTTTCTGAGGGTTTTCTTCTCACTCTCTCTCTCTTCTTTTTGGGGGACAGGATGATTTCTGTTGCCATTGTTGGTTTTGAAGTTGGCTTTGCTGCCTCGCTTGGCCTCACCCTGGAGTGAGACCCCCACCTCAGGGCGCAGGAGCCTGGGGCTGACCACAGGACAAGCTCCCACCCAGCTCACCTTCACGAGAGCCTTCCTGGAAGCACACAAGTCTCGACCTGGTGGTGTCCCCTCTCCCATGGTCTCCTCTCGTGGCTCATGCTTTTGGCGTCAGACCTGAGACTCCTTTGCCAAGCCCAAGGCCTGGAGGTCCACTCCTCTGCTTCTCATAAGCGTTTGGTCCTTCTGCTCTTGCACTCACACTGACATCTGTGGCCCACTGTTCAGTGTATGGCCTAAAGCAAGATCCAGATTCATCTTGGCCAGGAGGCAGCCGACTGCCCAGCTCCATTTGTTGAGGAGCCCGTCCGGCCCAATCTTGGCTCCCTGCACAAACAGCTGGCCACAGATGTGAGGCTTTCCTCCTGGACTCTCAGATCCACTCCACGGAGTATGTCCTTCCTGGTGCCAGGACCACAGTTTCCGTCAGCGATGCTTCGCAGGGACTTCTGACGTTGGGAGTGTGAGATGGCTGGCTTCATGTTCCCTCGGGGGTTCCTTGGCTGTCGCGGGTCCCTCTGGGATCCCATGAATCACAGGGCCAACTGGCCACCCTCGTCCTGGATGGACATGAACCTGAAGGCCAGATTTTATCCGTGGCTCCTTCAGACCTCATGCCCGTCACCAGGAGCCAAGTTCTGAGCCTCATGAGATCCTGTTCAACCTCCGCAAACCCAACCACCCGCACACGGATGATCCCCTCGGCCCTGTGACCCAGCTCTGTGTGAGCAGGTTCCCAGGTGTGCAGTGGAAACATACAGATGGGAAGGTGGCACCAGTGGCAGGAGGGACGGTACCCAATGCCCAGGCCACCGCAGCACGAGCATCATCTGTCTAGTCACCAAGAGCAGGAATCAGGTGTCCCCCAGAAGCCCATGGGTGACAGGAGGTAAGAAGGTCCACAGAGGAGCACCAGTTAAGGCCTCCACCCTGTTGGCACTGACCTACCTGAGTGGACCTGGGTCACCTGGTAGTGACTACGGCCAGGCAGGGTGGCTGGGGAGGTGGCCCTGTTGGCATGGCTTTGGGGTACATACAGCGACCCTGGTGAGCCAAGCTTCATCTCCCGGCTTCTTTCCTCCTCCACGCTCTCCGCCATGATGTCCTGCCCTGCCTATGGCTAGAGCAGTGGAGTCGGCCGTCTATGGACTGAAACCTTGGAGACCGTGAGCCCCAGATAAACTTGCCCTTCTCTAAAATTGTTCTCGTCCCACCAGCAAAGCTGACTGCAGCATGGCCCAGAATATGCCACAGGCCTCCCTCTACCCAGGCCCAGTCCAGCCTGACCCCTCCTTCTCAGAGGACGAGGCGGAAACCCACGTTCCCAGGTGGCATTGCATGTGGGACACAGTGTATCTGTTACATGGGGACCTGGGGGAGCTGGGCAGTGGCACCTCCAGAAAGCCATCCAGTGGGGTGGGTGGCGGGGACAGCCAGCATTCAGCAGCCAAGAGATACCTGGTGACAGTGGTCTGTGAGGTGACCACTGAGGTGAGGACCAGCCTGGACCATGGGGCGGGTTCCCTGGGCCGCCCAGAGGCGAGGCCGTGGCTGACATCTTGGAAGACACGTTGCTGGCTGACCACAAGGGTGGGCTGGGGGGCAGCCCCAGCGACAGCACAGGGTGCCACACGGCTGACCGTGGGGGACAGGCGGGACGGTGACAGAGGAAGGAAAGCTTCCCACCTGGTGAGCCCAGGCCTCGCGCACGTTTGAGAAGGGGCTGATCGCTGGCTGGGGCTGCACTGGGGCTGGGGCTCAGAGGCGGGCCCTGGCCTGGCATGAGCAGGCCACCAAGTTGCAACTTCGGCACCATAAAGAGAAGTAAAATAAAGGCCTCGTGTCCACCCACGACTAAAGAATAAGCTAAAAACAAGGTCATCATCACCATCGTGGACGCGAGCACACGCACAGGCGGCGAGGGACAGCTCAGAGCAGGACCCAACGACGATCAGACCCCACGCTCCCGGGGGAGACACTGCAGCTGCTGTGGGATGACGTCTCCGAACGGGTCCCACGCGTGACCTCCGTGAGAAGCACGGGGCATGACGCATTGAGCACGCACATGAGGGCCTCCCGGGTCAGCGGAGTAAGCGCCAACAGGGTCGGGGAGGCGGGCGGAGACGCTGAAGACCAGGACCCGTTGGGCCCTCGTCCTGCAGGACAGGGCAGGTGCCATCACCATCACCAGAACCCAGGAGCACTGCGCGGAGACAGTGGCCAGCAGGGCGGGTCTGCGCACCCACCTCCCCAGGATCCTCCCCAACTCGCCAGTGCGGACGGGCAAGCTCCCAGGGCACAGGCTGCGGAGCCCCGGACAGGGAGCCCAGTTGGACAGACGGACAGGACGCCAGACACATCCTCTCCCCACCAGAGCATCAAAGCTCACGCTCACAGCATGCTCGGCTCGCGCTCTACTCCATCCATCCCTGCCCATCCCGGCTCAGGGAGGTCTTCTTGTGATGACTTTGGGTCACACTGATCCAGCTAAAGAGACAATGACGACGCAGGACAAAGCACAATACAGTGGAACGTGGTGGCGCACGCCTGTCATCCCAGGGCTGGGGAGGCTGAGGCAGGAGGATCGCAGGTTCAAAGCCAGCCTCAGCAACAGCGAGGCCCTGAACAACTCAGGGAGACCCTGTCTCTAAATAAAATACAGAATAGGGCTGGGGAGAGGGCTCAAAGGTTGAGGGCCCTGAGTGACCCCCGACCAAAAATAAAACAAAAAAAAAAACATACCACACACAATATTAATCAGGCTCGAGGAACAGTCGCAAGCCCAGGTATGTGTACATGGAGAGAAAGCCCAGAAGGAAATTCTCCCCGAGACAGATGACTGCAGACTACTTTGATTTTATTCTTAAGTGTGTGTGTGTTTTAATTTTCAACTAAACAGAATGAACATGACTCAGTACTTCTTAATTAATTGATTAACTTTTTGTGGGATTGGGAATGGAACCCAGGGCCTCACACATGCTACGCAAGGGCTCTCCCACTGAATTATGTCCCCAGGCCCAATCTAGGGGTTTTGAGTGACTTCAGTGAGCAGGGCAACCGCCACCATAATCAGTTTTAAAATATTTTCTTCTCCCAATAAGATTCTTTATGCCACCAGGCACAGTGGTGCAGGCCTGTGATCCCAGTGACTTAGGACGCTGAAGCAGGAGGATCACAAGTTTGAGGCCAGCCTCAACAACTGAGCAAGGCCCTGTCTCAAAATAAAGGTTTTAAAGGGCTGGGGTGTAACTCAGTGGCAAAGCACCTCTGGATTCAATCTCCAATACTGAGGGTGTCCGGTGGGGGGGAGATCCTTCATGTCTATTGACATATAGCAGAGTATCCTCTTATCCATCCCCACCCCCTCTCTCTGAATTTGCCCCTTCAGAACTCTAATTGGAAACAATTTCTTTAAGGCTGGCTTCTTTCACTCTGCATTGTTTTTGAAGTTCATCAATGGCAGGGCATGTATCAGTCATTCATTCCTTGTTTAGAGCTGAGTAGTATTCCATTGTATAGAAGTCCCACATTTTACCCATCCATTCACACCATTTTCCAGAATGTTTCCATCTAAGGCACTGTGGAGAATGATCCACTTTTCAGAAATAGGGCAGAACTGGGGCACCTGCGGAAGCCTTGGACCTGATCAGCTCCAAATTTCCCCAACTTGATTCACTCAGTCACCTTCTCCAATGTTGAACCTTATCATGATGAATTACTATTTCCCTTTAAATTCACCCTTTCAAAAAGGAAATTCCTATTTGTATATACTCACTTTTTTTTTTTCTTTTTTGGGACTGGGGATTGAACTCGGGAATACTCAACCATAGAGCCCCAACCTCAGCCCTTTTTATTTTCTATTTAGAGACAGGGTCTCCCTGAGTTTCTCAGGGCCTCACTAAGTTGCTGAGGCTGGCCTCCAACTTGCGATCCTCTTGCCTCAGCTTCCAGAGCCATTGGGATGACAGGCCTACACCACCATGCCCAGCTGTATATTTACATTTTAAATGCAAAAATACTACCGCTTGACCCAAAGAGAAAAGAATCCTAAAAATAAATCCAAGGAGATACGAAGTAACAGCACCCCATTCTGCCTGGGCTCTGCTGCTCCACCCTGTGCTAACCTGGGAGAGGCCTGGAGGCTGGACTGGAGCCAGGCTGAACTCTGACGGTGGCAGACCCTGCAGAGCTGGAGAGGGCAGAGGATGAGCCCTGAACCAGGCTCCCTGCGGAATGCACTGCTCCTCCCTCACCTATGTGCACTCCAACCACAGATGCCCTGGTCAAACTGCCACAGCCCCTCTAGCCCCGCAGACCAGGCCACGGGCCACCTCTTGCATGGGGCCCCTCCCAGCTCCTCGGTGCTTTTGGGTCATGGTCTTGGGGACATGCCATCATTGTCTGCTCCCCACAGGGAGGACGGCCTGGGTCCATCTCCTCCAGCAGCAGGCCCTACCCGGCTGCTCTCTCCCAGGACGTGATGTGCACGGTGCTCAAGGCGCCCACTTCCAAGTTCACCGGGAAGGGCAAGGGCAAGGTAAGCGGCCTGAGAGCAAGTCCTGCAACCAAATGGCCAGGAGCTGGGACACCCCCGCCAGCCCCCACCTGGCTCAGTGTCCCCACAGGCCCCGGGACCTCCCGCTGGAGAAGTGTTCCCAGGATCCTGCTGACCCTAAACTGGATGACAGCATGCCCACCCTGGGGGAAGAACCACGGAGCGGCCACACCAAGCCACACGCTGCGTTAACATTCACGGCCAGGCTGCCAGCTGCCCGCCTGCCGGGGGGACCCTGGGGATGTGGAGAATGGGCTCATTAGGACACTGAATAATCCAACGACGAGCAGCCCCGCCAAACGCCCAGTGGCTGACCGCCAGTGGGGCAGCGCGTCCATGCTTGCCCAGTGACTGGCCACCTCTGCTGGACAGCATGGGGGTGGCACCTGCTGGAATCGCAGCCACCAGAGGGGGAGTGCATTTAACCCCCAGGAGGTGGCTGTCTCCGTGTTGGCCAGCCCTGAGATGCTGGGGCTCACATAGTCACCAGCACCAGGTCCATAAGGTCCCCGGGCACTCACTGGGGATCTGCTGTGTCTGCTTGTCCCCTCTCCTGCTCACTTGAGGTCCCACCTGGGAACAAGTCTTCACATTTGTGAACAGTGGCCCAGGTGGCCACCTGCCACTCCATCCAGGAAATGAGCCGGGCAGCCGCCTGGGCTCGGCCCCGGGCTCCTGCTGGGCACTCTCTGAACTGCCCAGGCTCCTGCCTGGAGCCCAGTCTAGAACCTTCCAGGGTCCCAAGGTCCCCATGGGGCTCAGATGCCTGAGGGGCAGGAGTGGGGAGACAGGCCCCAGGGCCCCTGGGCAACCATCCTGCAGGGACTGTGCTGCTCAGCTGCAGCACCCAGAGCCACTTGCCCCTGACTCAAACCTGGACACCACCCTGGACAGAGGACCCTGTAATGGGGCTTGTGACCAACACTGTCACCGAGACTCGAGCCTGGGAGGAGGGGCCCCTGCCCTAGACCCTGACTCCCTCTGTACCTGGCCCTGGCCCCTGTCCCACCCTCCTAACCTCTCCTGCTCTGTCCCCATGGGGAGTCCCCTCACTCACAGGATCAGGTAACAGGACTGGGGCTCGTCCTTGTCCTGCCTCAAGAGTGGCCTCAGAGGCCCCCCAGCACCCGCCCGGGGCCCCCCAGGGGCCTCCCCCCACCCCTAGGTGCCGCGTCCGGTGCCCATCCTGGCGGTTGAGCTGCACTGCTGTTGGTCGCGGCCGGCACAGCCCGCCTGCTGGCTCCGGGCATGTGGCCCCGCGTGGCCCAGCTGCCTGCCAGAGCCCGCTTCTATTAATAGCTCTGGCTCTGGGGACGGTCGGCTGCGGAGGCTGCTCGTTTCTCACACCGGCTTCGTGAGCTGCTTACTCCATCCTGCGGGCACGGGAAGGACGTCGCAGCAGGAGGGACAGAGACTTGGGCGGCCAGGAGAGGGGCCCAGAGGAGCCCAGCACGCCCGGCTCCTGACCACCCAGGTCCAGGAAGGACCCTGTGCTGGGACAGCCCCAAACAGCCCCAGCCAAGACCCCAGGAAGCGCAGAGCAGGTGGAGTGTTTCTGCCCTGGAGGCTGCTGTCCCGGGGCCTGGTGACAGTGGGGTCCTCAGCAGCCCCTCTGCTCCCCAGCTGCCCCTGGGCCCAGCTCTGCGGGCCTGTTTGACTCTGCCACAGGATGCCACTGTCCCCCAACAGGCCAAGACTCCCCAGGGAGGAATGGGAGAGGAGTGACATTAGGATGGAGACTTGGGACAGTGCTCTGCTGCCGCCACACATGCCACCTCCATTCCTCACGCGTCCCCAGGAAGCATGTGAAGAGCCTGCTGGGCAAGGACACAGGGAGGACCTGTCCTGTGGACTCCCAGCCCTGACCAAAGGCCCCACCAGCCCGTCCCGGCCGCCTGGGGGTAAAGACCTGCCAACAGTGGGCTCCGGCCCCACCAGCCCAGGAGCAGAGGCCCAGAGCGCGATGGTTGTGTCCCCAGAATGGCCCTTGGCAGCTGCACTGCGCGTGGCACATGGCCCAGTAACACCTCCATCAAAGGGGCCATGCGTCCTCCGCACGGAGCTGCCCCCTCTGCCACGGCCCGAGGCTCCCCAGCGATGAGCCACTGAGCCAGCCAGCACTTGGGTGACCGGGTTCCTGAGGGACCCTAGGCCAGGCAGCCGCCTCATCCAGGAGCTGAGCGTGTCCTGGAGCAAGAGGCGCCCCTGCCCCGTGATGTCCTGGCCGCAGACGGCTCCTCACCACAGGGGAAGACCCAGAGCGTCACTTGAGCCGAGCCAGCATCCAGTGCCCAGCTCAGGGACATTAAGTGCACTCACTGTCACGCGGCCACCACCTGTGTCCATCGCAAGGACTGAAACTGCCCATTTCCCCTCCCCGCCCCAGCGCCCACCGTCCTGCTTTCTGTCTCTGAATCTGACTCCTTGAGGGGCCTCGGGAGGGAACCCCCATGGTGCACATTCCCCTGTCACCGGCCCACCCCACTGACCACCCCCAGGGTCACCCCTGTCGTGCAGCACAGAGCACACTGATACCAGGCGGCCACCCGGCCACTCTGGTGTCCCAGGTGGAGTTTGATCTCACCAAAGTCTGAATCCCCACGGGGCAGAAATAACCAAAAGGGGTCTTCTCCCCGGGGGTGGGGACGCCTCCAGAGGCTTGGCGTGGCTACGTGGCCTTCCCCGTGTGCCAACCCCCATGTACGGGCCCGCGGGAGGCCTGAGTTGCCAGAGGACACCCAGACATGGCCGCTCGGCCTGGGAGGGGTACAGGAGCCCAGCACTCCCACGTGGGGACCCTCAGGCTGCAGGCGGGAGGCCCCCTCTCCGCCCTCCCACCCAGGCACTGGAGGCGGCCATCTCCCTGGGGCCACGTCCTCCATTCCTGGGAGGTGACAGCACTTTTCTGCACCCCGAGCAGGAGCCCCTCTGATATGGAGGTGACAGCTGGTGGCACATCCTTGAGGCTGGCAGTCCTTCCGTGTCAGAGTAGAGGGACGGGTGGGAAGAGAGGGCAGCCCCATGTCCACAGGAGTTCGGGGACACAGGCCTCGCACGTCCCGACCCACTTCCCGTCTGTCCTCCAAAACCCTCAACTACCAGAGGGACGAGCCTGGGACGCCGGGGCCACAGCACCTAGGGAGGGACTCGGAACCGCAGCGTCGCAGGGAAGGGGACTCATTAATTTCTGGGCCCCGCTCCAGATGGCACACCTGGCCCGTCTCAGCGTTTCCTGAGTTGACAGACTCGGGCAGGAGGAGGGGACGAAGGGGACATCTTGTGCCCTAGAAATTCCCTACCCAGAGCCACCTCCTGAGGCGGTGGTGATTGAGAGTCACGGGACATTAATTAGCTTCGGAAGGAGCCGGAGGCCGGCCGGGCGGTGAGTCAGAGCCCGGCTTCGAGCTCCATGTGTGGGGCCGAGTCCTCCCCTGGCCACGGAGCCGTCAGGTGACCTTGAGCAGGTCACCCTGCCTCTCTGAACCCCTGGCCCCTTATCTGAGAAATGGAGAGGACACGGAGGCTCGGAGGCTGGCCACCTGGGCCTGCGCCACCTGGGTCCAGGAGAACCAGCCACAGAGGCCTCCCCTCCCAGCCTAGAGTCCCCTCCCCAGCCCAGTCCCACCAGAGGGACGGAAAGAAAGGTGTCCCCACCCTGAGGCCCCAGCGGGGCAGGAGGGCGTGGGAAGATGAGCCCCGCCTCTGCAGCGCCCTGCCCCAGCCAACAGGACATGCCACCCTCACGGGGGGGCGCTTGTTCCCCACAGCCACCACCCACTTCTAGGGTTAAGGGTCGTGCAGAGAGGCTGGCGCGTCTGATGGCCACCAGGACTCTGTGCCCCAGGGGCATCGACTTCCCTGCTGCCCCTGCCCAGGTGGCCTTTCCTGTGGTCAGTTAGTTGCACGATCCCTGCCGTGTCTTCTGCGCCCAAGGGTGTAAAGTGACCCTCCATCAGATGGCACCAAGTTCCCAAAGACGAGACAGTGCTCACCAGAGGCACTTCCCTCTGCATGGATGACATAAAAAGCCACTGCTACGTGTGACTCTGTCCGACTCTGTCACGACCTGGGCCGTCTGGCTCTGGGACACACGGGCGGGGTTCCGACGGAGGCTCACCCTGTAGCAGGACCCGACGCGCAGTCACTGGGCAAGTGGCCAGTGCCACACACACGGAGTCACTCACCCCACAAATGCTCACTGGGCTCCAACGCGGCTCACCGAGTTTCAATTTGAGAGGACACAGCGTGGGGACAGGGGACAGGGTTCCAATGAGCCTGCCTGGGCCGCAGCCCGACTCTGCCAGGCCGGGCTGACGGGACCCTGGACCCCTGGCACCTCCCTCTGCTCGGTCTGACCGGGTGATGACCACAGCCACCCCAGAGCAGTTTCCATCCATTTAACAAATAACCTCGGCGCATCCACCTCGTGAAGCTGGGGTGATGGGGGCGCTGGGGACGCGTCGGGGAAGAAGGCACGTTCTTGCCTCTTGCACTTGGGTTCTAGGTGGGACAGGAGGAAGAGCGGATGAGGCCACAGGAGCCATGACCAGATCATGGAGGAGGTGCATCCACCTTGATGACGCGGTGTCCCCTGGGTAAGGTGGAAAACTGGGGGGGGGATCAGGCAGAGGAGGCGAGGGCCGACTGCACCTCACTGCACCCATCGGGCCGTGTGCAAAGCAGATCCAGGGCAATGGGTGGGCAAGGCCAAGTAGGGTGGGAGGGGGCTGGGGAGGGCACAGAGCTTGGTTTGGCTTTCGTGGTGGGGTACCTGGGATTGAACCCAGGGCCACTTACCCACAGAGCCCCGTCCCCAGCCCTTTTTATATTTCATTTAGAGACAGGGTCTCGCTGACTTGCTTAGGGCCTTGTTAAGTTGCTGAGACTGGCTTTGAACTTGCGATCCTCCCACCTCAGCTTCCCCAGGTGCTGGGATGACAGGTATGTGCCATGGCGCCTGGCAAAATGTAACAAGTTCTTGTCATCTGCCACAGTCACAATGGGCCAGTAAGTGACATAGCCACACCCAGAAAGACATATGTCATGGTAATCTCACTTGCTGTAGGATTTTTAAAACTCAAATACACAGAGACAGACGGGGGAAGAGCCATCTGCAGCGAGGGTGCGGGTGAGCAGATGTGGTCAGAGGCCACGCGACAGTGGGTATGTGGGTCAAGCAGGTCCAGGGGTCACTGAGTGTGTCTGGGACGCTCTGGGACAGCAGGCCTCTGGAGCCTGACAGACTGAGGGGCACATGGCCTGCTCGTCACTCCCCCCTCAGCCCCTTCTCAGCAGTGCACTAGAAACAGCCATGACCACCTCTGAGCCCCCCCTCCCTGCTCTGCCTCTGCTCTGCGGAGGACGTGGCTTCATGGTTCTCTGCCGGTGTCTCCACTAGTGACATGTGGAGCCCATCACTGGGTCCCACGCTCTCTCGCCTCGCGGAGGCTCTTAGGTCTCGTCTCCCCTTTCCCTTGACTCGGGGTCCTCTGAAATGTGACTGGAGTTTGCCAGCAGCTGGCGGGCAGGGTCCCATCACTGCGAGGTCCTGGGAATCGAGGGCAGCAGAGCGGGGGGCTCTGGGTGGCTGGGCTCCCAGGGGGCAGCGGCTGGCGGTTCTCTTTGACAGGAGACCCATCAAGCTCCTCGGAGCCATCTGAGACCCAGAGGGTGAACAGGAAGGGTCTCTATCAGACGCAGGGCTGTGGCCCACCCTTCATGCACAGGGGCTTAATGGGCTGCTGAGAGCCATAGCCAAGTCAGAATGAAGGAATGACAAATGGCATTTTTGCCAGAATGGAAGCCATTGAGATGATGGTTCTGTTGAGCTGTGTATTCAGTTGTATATTAGACCCCTGCTGTCCACCTCGGCCTGCTACTTTGGAGTTCTCTGGGGATTCCTGGAGAGTTCTCATTGGTGGGGAAGTGCCGGAGGAGGGATTTACTATTGGTGTGTGGTGTGTCCCAGGGGAAGGCCTCGTATGTGGCATTCGCGGGAGTTGGGAAATAAAGTTTGTTCCTGCTTGAGTGGCTCATGATTTGTGCCCAGCCAGACTGTGGCAATGGGTTGCCACCCAAATGCCATGTCCTGCCCAGTGCTGGGCCTACAGCCAGGGCCACACCTGTCCTTTGGCTGGTGGCAGGAGCCCATGGTGCCTGCTCTGGGGTACCTGCAGACTATGTCCTTGGGCCTCGAGGTGGGGAGACCCAGACCCCCAGAAGCGCCCTTGTGCACTCAAGACGTCACCCAGCACCTCAGCATGGCCCTACGCCAGCCAGGAGGGTGAGCGTACAGTGGCAGAGGGAGGTCTGCCCAAAGCCTCCCAATGAGGCTCCACAGGGGCTGTGTGACAGCCAGGGGCACACCGACGTCACCACTCCCCAGGCTCTGGATTCCCTGGCCACTTGGCCTGTCCACACTACTCGAGGACCCCAAGGGAGCCAGGCAGGTGAGGAATAAGACCCTTCCAGTCTGACAAGAGCCCAAGTTGGGGGCTGGGGATGTGGCTCAAGCGGTAGCGCGCTCGCCTGGCATGCGTGCGGCCCGGGTTCGATCCTCAGCACCACATACCAACAAAGATGTTGTGTCCGCCGAGAACTAAAAAATAAATAATAAAAATTCTCTCTCTCTCTCTCTCTCCTCTCTCACTCTCTCTTAAAAAAAAAAAAAAAAAAAAAAAAGAGCCCAAGTTGGTCCCTTGTCATCTCTGTGAACTGTCTCCAGCCTTTGCCACTGTGACTGGGCGCAGAGGGCTCATTCCTAGAAGGTACGCGCCATAGCAGAGGGAGGGGACGGAGGGAGGAGGGGGAGCCGGGACAGAACAGGGAGCAAGCACACATCTGAGGCCACCCGCCCTGAGGCTTGTTTCTAGATCCCCTAAGGTTCCTTTCCAGCTGGGCCCCTCTGAGAGGACCCTGTGGACGCCCAGCCCCAGGAAGGGACACTGGGCAGGAAGCACAACCCCCTGGTGCATCTGTCTCCTGTACGGCCAGGCGAATGGCCTCGCCCCGGAGACCTGCGAGGGTGGCTGGGTGCCCAGAGCACGCCCTGGGTGCCCCTTGGCTCCCGCTGCACAGAAGTTCAAGGGCAAGAGGCCAAGGTGGCCAACTCCCAGCTGAGCGGCTGAGGAGATGGCCAGTGGCCAGGCAGGGTGACTGCTTGGGAGTGTCATGTCCTCCACTGCCCACAGCCAACGGGGGAGGACCCAGCAGGGCTGTGCTGGACCAGAACCCACCTGGCAACCCAGGCCCTTCCAGGGTTCTCTGGAAGCCAGCGGCCTTGTGGGCGCTGGCATGTCCCCAGGGCACCCCGTCCTCAGCAGCCTGGGGCACCTCCAGAACAGTAGGAAGCTGTGCTCCACCCGTCAGCCCCAGGAGGTGGGTCCCCTTCCCCTGCCCCTCAGATAAGGACACTGAGGTCTCAGTGGTGGGTGTCACGGGCTGGCACCCAGGCTGTCGGCTCCAGACCATGCACGAAGTGGCCATGATGTCGGGCTTCCTGAGAGGACTCTAGAGAAAGCAGAGGACAGAGGCGGGGGAGGACATGTGGCCCAGGCTTCTTCTCGCACACTCTGCACCCCCCAGGGGCAGCCGGGCCACACTCAGGGGCCAACGGCAGGCGCATGCCCCTCAAGGGCCTGGCCCCCAGGGACCTCTGGGTCTCAGGGCCCTCTCTCCCCCAGCTGGCGGCCCCCCACTGTCTCCTGAGCCCCTGGAGGGCCCTGCAGAGCCATGTGGGGCCCTGTGCCAAAGCTGGGGCAGGACAGGAGGCTCAGGGTGGCCATGACAGCCTCCTCATGGCCTCTCCCCCACATCTCTGCTCCTGGGATCTCCAGCCTCCACCAGACGCAGCCACGCTGCCAGCCACCCCGTCCACGGTGCTTGGTAGGGCTGTTCCTGGGAGGGGCTTGAGGGTAGCTGTTTTGGGGAGAAGGGCCTGGCGCAGGCTTCCCCAGCTGCCCCAGGCCTTGCTCATGACATCTGCCCTTGGGGGCTTCCTGGTCACGGAGGGCTGCTCATCTCTGCCCCCCTAGATGCCAGGCCCCAAGTGACACTGCTGCAGCAAGGTGTCACTGCCCCTCCCAGGCCATCTTGCTTTGCAGGGTTTCTGCAGCAGGACTCTGCGTGCGGACAGGTCTGCGGTGGAAACCGTTTGCATAGGAAAGTCTGGAAATTCCTGCCCGGAAAGAGCCCTTCCTACGCCAGCTGAATGGCCCGAGTCAAGAGTCCTGGGCTGAGAGCAGGGACAGCCCAGATGCCACAGTCCTCCTGGAGCCCGGGGACAGCACCGTCCCCTGATGAGACTCTGAACCAGGCCCCCCCTCCCCCCCCTCCGTGCGCACAGTCCACTGGGCACCTCCACGGGCTCAGGACGCCCAGAGCCAGAGCACGGCATTCCCCATCCTCCATTTGTCTTCCAACACGCTCTGCTTATACCTTTGGTCCCTGGTACCAATTGTGTTCAAGTGACTGCACCCAGACTGCTGGCAGACCAGGGAGGCCCTGAGCAGTCACACGATGTCCCAGGCCGCGCAGCAGCCTGCGTGTGGAACTGCACGGTCGGTCTCCGGCTGCGAGGGGGCACTCAGCGGGACAGCACGGGCTGCACAGGAGCGGACAGCACATGTGGCCACCCGCCCCTGGAGACGGGCACCCGGGTCACTCTCCCCATCTGTGAAATGGACTGGTGCCTGCCCCAAAGGTGCCCTGAGAACGAGACCAAGGATGGCACCTTCCATGGGTGTGGCATGAACCTCTGTGGCTTTGAGCAACAAAGACCCAGACAGAGGGCCACCCAGGGTCTCCTGTCAGCCCCAGGTGCTTTCTCAGGGTCACTCCTGAGACCTGCGGTGGAGCAGCACTGAGCCACGGCCCCGAGGACTCTACTGGGGAGTACCTGGAATATGTGTAGAGAGGACAGCGGCTATTCACGGGCAAGTACCCCTGGGTCAACCCTGGCTCCCACTGTGAGCCCCGAGCAACCACAGACCTTCCTTGTAGGACTGAGAACTTCAGCACCTGGAGCACCGAAAGACCAGTCCAGGGTGGTCACTGCCTGTGACCTGGTCCTGTCAAGACACACATGGGATCTGTCCTCCACACAGCCCTCCCCAGCTCTCTGATCCCACACCCTGCACACAAGACCCTTGTGTGCAGCCCTGGACTCTGACTCTTACAGGCTTTCCCATCCCCAGATTCCTGCCTCAGGGCCTTTGCACCTGCTGTCCCCTCTGCCAGGGACGCTCTCCCCACACGTCCTCATAGCTCACTCCTCTCTCTGACCAGGCCTCGGCCCAGCCACAGCCTCCTCAAAGAGAAGCCCCATCCTCTGCTGATACCTTCTCGGTACTGGTCACCAGGAGCCCCACTCCACGAGGCCAGTGCTATGTCTTGTCTCCCCCGCGCCCCAGAGCCTAATACTGAGCTTGGCAGGTGGCTGACCACAAAATCAGCATCTGAGGCCCTGAGATGTGTGTCCTCTGCCCCCAACTCGTCCTGCCCTCCTAGAAAGAATGAGCTCCTGCCTCAGTTTCCCAGTCTGCACACCCTCAAGCACAGCCCTCCATGCCAAGTTCAGTTCAGATGGGAGGGTCTCCCCCCAGGCTGCCCACCACTGCCTGGGTCTGTGCCAGCCCCCAGGCTGAGGACCACAGCACCCAGGAGGGCTCTGGCCTTTGGGGACAGGCCCTGGGTCAGGGTGGCCACCTAGAGATGGCTCACCACCACTGTCTGTCCAGTGCTCTCAGAGGAGAGGAGAGGGCTCCTCCCGGGGACACGGCTGGGCCTGCCAGCCTGTCCTCATCTCTGTCCTCCCTGAGAACGCGGGTGCCCTGGGTGATGCCCACTGCTCCCTGCAAATCCTCCCTGCTGGGGCAGCAGCAGGCAGCACAATTAGCATCTCAAAGGAACAACATTAGAGTAAGTTATGAATTTCCTTTGGTTGCATTAAATTAAAATCACAGAATTCCCTCGAAACCCTGCCACCCGCCGTGAAGCTCTGGCTCATACGTGCAGGCAGCGCAGCTGCGGTCAGATGAGGCCACCAGGCAGGCAAGGGACAGCCACAGTACAGGCACGCATGGCGGGACACTCATCTCGCCCCTCTGAGCTCCAGTCCCCCTGGCTGGCTGGGCTCTCAGGCAGGCGAATGGGCAGGAGGGACGCACAGGTTTGGCCAACTCCAAGGAACTGTCCTGTCTCAGCCCCCAAGTCACACACACACACACACACACACACACACACACAGCCATGGGACTCAGGAAGTTCCTAGAAATAGCCAAGTCCTGGGGGGTCCAGGGCCTCGTGGCAATGGGGTCCCTAGGAATTCCCGTACTCTTGGGACTTGAGGCAGCGGTCACTAAGGCTTCCCACCCCCAGGATGCAGCAAGGGCTGAAGAGAATCTAGAAGGCCCACGGGTCAAGCCCCCAAGCACAGCAGCATCGGACTGAGGACAAATCCCTAAGCTGACCCACAGTGACCACCCCGGCTGTGAGTCCTGCAGGCAGAACTGAGCCATGTGACACACACTGCCACATGCATGAGCCTTGAGGACACATTCCCACCTGAAATCAGCCAGTCCCCAAAGCCTGTGGACACTGTAGGAGCCCACTCACACAGGCCCCTCGAGGAGTCATTTATAGACAGAAAGCAGTACAGCAGGTGTCGGGGACAGGGGGCACTGGGGCCATGGATGGGGAGTTGGTGTCCAGTGGCAGCAATTTCAGTTTGGAAAGAGGACAAAGCTCTACAGATGGCTGGAGGTGACGCCGCACAACACTGTGAACGTGCTCATCTCTGCTGAGCCGCGCTACAGATGGTCAGGTGGCACGCTGTTCTGCGCATTTCACAATAATTCAATTGATTTTTTTTAATGACAAATAAATAAAAGAGCTACTGTTGGAAGCTCTCCAGGGCTGGGTGCAGGTGTGTGGTAGGGCAGTCAAAAGAGAGGGAATGGGCCAGTCACGGTGGCGCATGCCTGTCATCCCAGAGGATCGGGAGGCTGAGGCAGGAGGATCGAAAGTTCAAAGCCAGCCTTAGAAATGGTGAGGCCCTAAGCAACTCAGGGAGACCCAGTCTCTAAATAAAATACAGAATAGGGCTGGGGATGGGGCTCAGTGGTCGAGGGCCCCCAAGTTCAATCCCCAGTACCAAAAAAAAAAAAAAAAAAAGATTGCAACTAACAGGAGAGGACCAACGCCCTCCATACAGACCTCTCCCACTTAGGATGGAGTTAAGCCCCAATAAACCAAATACAAGTTAAAAACAGCTTTAAATTAAAACTGCATTTTACCCAGCCGAGCAATGCGCACCACAGCCCGCTAGCACACCTTAAATGCACACACAGCGTTTGCAACAGCCTATGGCAGGCAAGATCACCTAGCCAGGAGCCTGATCAATGCAGAAGTGTGGAACTTCTCACGTAGCTTAGCACCACTGTCAATTCAAGACACCCTAAGTCAAGCCGAGGTCAAGCTGAAGGTCATCTGACATGGACGTACTTCCCATTCAGTCTGGAATTTAAGGTCAAAGGGGCACTCGCCACACTGGACTGAGTCATTTACTAAAATAATTCCAGGAAAAAACAGAATTAGCTCTAGCAGCGATTTCCAGTTCTGCTGGGTAGCACACAACCGGCACCACGCTGTGACCACATCTTCAAACAAAGCACCTGATGGTCAGAGGACACTGGAATGTGCTGGACAGTCCAACTTTTCCTCGTGGACTCTCCATGTCCATCGGTTCCCTAAATGCTCTGAGATGTCATGCAGCAAAGACTTCTGAGCAGATGGTCTCACAATTCCTGTGACTTCACTGACCATGAAACATTCTGCTTCACGGCCTTGTAGACAGCTAAGTTTGGAAAACGCTGCATTCCAGGACTTTGATGATATGCAAAGAGGCCAGACATGAGCTGGCAACAGAAAGCAGATTTTAGTTTAACGCTGGAAATTTTCTAAGAACCACCTGGCAACCTCCTTGCTATTCTGTCGGGCCCTGCAGACAGGACCACAGGAACAATATCCTTTCTACTCTTATCAATGCCTGGGAGCAGATGTGTCAACTCGTGCTCTTTATTAACAATGACACCTGGTGGGACATGGTGGGACACCCCTGTAATCCCAGGTACTTTGGAGGCTGAGGCAGGATTGCAAGTTCAAGGTCAGTCTGGGCAATTTAAGGAGACTGTCATTCGAAATAAAATTTAAGAGGGCTGGGGATGTAGCTCAGTGGTAGAGTGCTTGGTAGCTTCGAGAGCTCCTAGGTTTAACCCTAAATCACGAATGATGACTGACTTGGCACCCGAGTGGCTTAGACACTTTGATGAGGGCCACCTAGCCTAGCTCTCAAAGTCACAGCCTCTTCCTCCAGGGCTGCTTTCCAGGCCACTGAGTGCTCTAACAATTTGTCCTCCTCTTCTGAAACAGGAAAGGGGTGGAGGTGAGTCTCGACTGTCCTCATTGTTCGTGACAAATGTCTGTGTATCCTCTAGATTCAGGACAGGATGACCTGGCATGTTCTAACCCAGTTCCCGTGGCTCCATGCTTAAGAAATGGGGGCACGGGCTGGGTTCCTCCATGGGGAAGGCAGCAACTGGGAGGAGGGTCTCGCTGGCCAGACCACTTCCCTCTCTCACACGCACACACTAGCCTCTAAGAGCCTCTGAGGTTTTCGACTCCTAAGCAGCAGCTAGGGAACGACACTTAAAAATGAAACAGAGGACTGGGGTCATCCCAGTGGGACAGTGCCTGCCTAGCTCGTGTGCGGGCCTGGTTTCCATCCCTAGCATGACAGAAGATAAAGATAATTAAAAATGAACCAAGAGCAGAACTTCAGATTGGGTAGTTGAAGAAGTTCTGGAGATTCATGGAGGTGATGGTTGCACTACAATGTGAATGTATTTCATGTCACTAAGCTGGACACCCCAAAATGGTTAAGATGGCCAATTTTGTGTTATATATTTTACCACAAATATTTTTTTCAATTTTACCATATTTTAATGAAACAACATATAAGGAGCAAAAAGTAGGGTTCAGGTGGCACTCTGGGGGCTCTAGGCCTTGTGTGGAGCCAGGCACATGGACACCCAAGAAATATCTGTGTAAGGAAAGAAGTCCGGAGATGCTGGTATGAGGGGGTGCTTTCCATCCTGGCAGCTGGGACCCAGGTGAACTACTCAGAATTTCTGGAACCCTGACCTACAGAATGTGGGCAATGGGACAGTCATCTCCATAGTGAGAGGTAATGGTCCCTCCAGTGAAGAATTTTCCAGATGCTTCCTGCCTGCTGTGTTGCATAGAACCCATGCTGCATTGCAGGAGGCAAGGTAGGCACACGGAGAATGCACCCGCAAGGTCAGAGTGCTTAGAGTAACTTGTTCAGAGCCACACACCCAGCTAGGTAAAGCTGGGTCCCCAGGCCTCCTGTATATTGTGACATCCTGGCCGTGACCAAGTCTCTGTCCATCTGTGTTCATGGTGTTTTATAGGGTGGAGGGTGAAGGATGCTGGTCACACTCTGCTCCTTGCCCTGGGCCGGTTCTATCAGCACAGGTACTTTGTGACAACCTGATGGCCACACTCCTGAGTGGGAGCTTTTATTTCTGGAGGGATGTTCTACCCACATTTTTTTCTTCTTCCAATTTAAACTGGTTCAATCTTCAAGTGTGATCCAGTGAGACTGAAAGCTCAGCACTTCAAGTCCTGTTCCAAGGAGCCCTGGACTGACTGACAGCAACACAGGAACCTCCTTTTGATGTGGCAGGAGAAACAGATTCATCTCCAATTACAATTTCAAGTTCCTGTCGCCCAGCCCTGTTAGTGGGAAGGCCACCAGGGTGCCATCTTCTTTTGCAATTTCACTGTCACCAGTGATTCTCTTTGGCTTTTCCGCCGTGCTCTTGGGGACACACACCTCTTCTGATGAGGACATCATTTTTGCAATTGCTGCTCTTGGCTCCTGTAGATTGTGACATCCTGGCCTGCGAACTCAGGACCCCGTGTCCTACATTCTCCTCTTCTTCTTCTTTTTCTTCTTCTTTAATGTCCTCTTTCTCCTTTGTTCAGCTGCTCCTGGCTCAACCCCCACCAAGACCCAGCTGCAGGTTCCCGGATGTGGCTGTCAAGCCTTAACACTCAGGTTGGGGACAAAAGACCTGCAGAAATAGAACCTTGGAAGCTCTTGGAGCTACCCAAGGACCCAATCTCGACCCCGTGGGGACAAGTGCCTTCTCAAGATCCCCAGAGCAGGAGCCGAGGGACAGGCGGGAAGAGGACGGGGCAGAGCTGGGCCCCGGGAACCTCCTTTTGGTGGCCCTGGGGAGCCACCCCAGGGGTGCTCTACCACTGATCTACACCCTGGTCCTTTGTCACTTCTGAGCCCGGGTCTGGATAAGTCGCTGCAGCTGGCCTTCAGCTCGAGCTCCTCCAGCCTCAGCCTCCCAAGTGACTGGGAAGGCGACCCTCCCCCCCAATGCCTGGGGCACTCCAAGTCCCCAGGGTCACGGGGACAATTAGAGAACCTGGGACGGTGGCACTGCGCTGTGACCGGCCACGCGCACGCCCACGGGGAAAGCCGGCCCTGGACACCGTCCTCGCCACCCCGTCCTCGCGGGGCCCAGGAGGAGCCGCAGAGTGGCCCTGGCACGTGGCCACGGGGGGACGCCTTCTGACGGGCACCTGCGGCTCCCAGGCCCAGGCCCGCCCTCAACCCCCGCGGGCCTCCTGGGTGGCTCCTGGATGGCCGTGGGGGACACGCGGGACCGAAAGGCGTGGCTTACGCGTTCCAAGGCCGTCCACAGGCAGCTCGGCCGGGAGCCAGCGCCGCTCTGCTGAGGAAGCTGGCCGCCCCAGAACCAGAGGGACTCTGACGCAGCCCAGTGCGGGGCCCAGGCCTGGAAGCCCTAGAAGCCCTGGCTGCTGTCACCACGTTCTAGGGCTGAAGAAGCCGGCTTCAGAGGTCCCCCCAGAAATGGCGACCGGGGAGCAGTACCTCAGGCAGGCTGGAGAACACAATGCGCATGCGCCCGCGCAAAAGTTCCAGCCAGCGCATGCGCCCACGCAAAGGCTCCAGCTGCACAAGCCTCACGCAAAGGCTCCTGGGAGCACGTACGCCCGCGCGAAGACTCCAGCTTGCATGGAGGCTCTGAGCCAATGAATGCGCCTGCGCAAAGGCTCAGCTGCACAAACACCCCGCACGAAGGCTGCAGCAGGCGCATGCGCCCACGTGAAGGCTCCAGCTGCCCAAGCCCCATGCAAAGGCTCCAGCGAGCGCATGCGCCCACGTGAAGGCTCTGAGCAAACGCATGCGTCCGCGCGAAGACTACAGCTGCACAAGCCCTGCGCAGAGGCTCCAGCAGGCGCATGTGCAACGTCCCTTGCCTTTTCCTGCCAGGCGCCCCTCTGAGAGTCCCCACCCTGGGCAGCACCGACTCACGTGCCAATCTGCTTCACAAACACCCTCCCACCCCAAGTGTGCCTGGCTAGTGTCCCCACGTTTCTCAGTCCATCAAGTTGGTGACCCACAGTCACTGGGGAACCCGTGAGCAAGCCACAGTGTCTCCCAAAGGTCTCCACGTCCGTCCGTCCGTCCCAGTCCTGCGATGCCCCCCCCGAAGCCACTTGCTGCACGCTGTCCCCTGCCCCCAGGCCAGCAGAGCCCTCTTTGGGAGCAGCCCCTTCTGGCTCGATGGCCTCGTCCAGCGGGTGGGTCTGGACTCCAGGTGGCCAGGAAGGGGCGCAGCTAGCATGCAGCCCGCTCTGTCTGCTGCTCTCTCGTTCTTCTGTTGCCCAGCAGATGCCCCAGCCATGCGTGGCCAGGAACGAGCCCCATCCCCAACCCTATTTTGTATATTATTTAGAGACAGGTCTCATTGAGTTGCTTAGCACCTCGTTGTTGCTGAGGCTGGCCTCCACTTTGCAATCCTCCTGCCTCAGCCTCCCGAGCTGCTGGGATGACAGGTGTGTGCCATCGTGCCCAGCTGGCTTGGGCTGATCTCACTTGGGCTGGTGCATGTGTCTGTGGCTAGCAGGCAGCTCCTCCCTGCCATCAGGGATAAGGGGACACTGCGGTTCCCTGGCCCCCCTCCAGGCCCCCTGTCAACATCTGGTGCACAGCAGCCCTCTGCGGCCTGATCCCGGAGAAGGAGGCTGGCCAAGAGGGAGCTCCTGGCTGTCCCCACCCTCCCTGGGCAGCCTTGGCAGCTGGACCACCCCTCAGGAACGGAGACGATGGTATCCACCTACAGATGATGGCCCCACGAGGCACTGGGGACAATCAGACGAGATTGGACATCCTTTCGTCAGCTCAGCACATATCTGTGCTGCTCCAGGCACTGGGGTGGCGTCCCCTTGGTGACCCAAACTAAAGATCTTCCTCCAGGCTGTCTGACTCCTGCACCGTCTGACTCCGTTTCAGGCTATCACTTTCTAAAAAAGAAGCTGATTAAAAAACAAAAACAGCCTTCGATAATTAAATACGACGATGTCAATTTTTTTTTGACACTTAGAAATCACTCCTTCTCCAAAGTGTAGAAACAGTTGAAGTCGCAACATTTACCCACCGATCGCCTAGTGATGATCAGCACATGTGTTTCAACCTGTCATTCCCACAGTGCACCCTGGGCTGGGCAAACAGGGGTGCCAAATAAATGTTTGCCATGTGGGTGAATGGAGAGGTGTACTCTGCCCCGAATAGCATGACTCCAAAGAGTGGACGGTGAATCTGTTGATTGTGCTTGTCACCCGGGGTTGTAAGTAACCCATCTAGACACTGCATACTGATCCCTGATCCTTCTCTGGGTGGCCGAGGTATGCAAGAAGCCAATGGCAAAAGAATCCTCTTTTCAGCAGGGATGAGGACACTTGAGGAGGAAGCAGAAGGCTTTGGAGCAAACCTTCCATCTTTTCTGGGTTTCCCAGCCAGCATTTCCACTGAGCATCACCAGAACATGCCTGAACCTCTAAAATAACACAGCACCATTTCTTTTTTTCTTTTTGGTCCCGGGAATTGAACTCGGGGGCACTCAGCCACTGAGCCCCCATCCCCAACCCTATTTTGTATTTTATTTAGAGACAGGGTCTCCCTGAGTTGCTTAGCACCTCGCTGTTGCTGAGGCTGGCCTCCAATTTGCGATCCTCCTGCCTCAGCCTCCCGAGCAGCTGAGATGACAAGTGTGTGCCACCGTACCCAAAAGTGTGCATAACGTCACCTCTGTCATCGTGGCTGGCCGAGGCGAGTCACTGAACCAACCCACACATATTTAAAGGGTGGCACATGGGTGTTCCCTTGGGAGGAGATGCGCTCCAAGGTCCCATTACCACGAGCTTTCCTGGAGTCAGGTAGAGGCAGACATGGCAGGAAATTGAGACCATTTCCAGATGAACCCACACTCCTCACGAGGAAGATGCTGGGACTCCAGTTTCTCACTCAAGCCCACTCTGCTGCAGGATGCTGGGGAACCCGAACGAGGAGGATTATCCCCGGCCGGAACTCCGAGGTTGAATGCCAGCTCTCTCCCACCCTAGCCAGGGCCAGGGGTCTTCCCCTACAGGGGTGATGTGATGATTCCTTGCCAAATAAATGTCCTGGGGATGTGCCTCAGTGACAGAGCACCAAGCATGAGACCCTGGGTTCCAGCCCCAGGACCAAAATCTGTTTCAAAAACTATCTGTAGAGCCGGGTGCATGCCTATCATCCCAGTGACTCGGGAGGCTGAGGCAGGAGGATCGCAAGTGGGAGGCCAGCCTCCACAACTCAGCAAGACCCTGACTCTAAATAAAAAATAAAAAGCGCTGGGGATGTGGCTCAGTGGTTAAGCACCCCTGCCCCCTCCAGCTCCGAGTTCTATCCACGCTGCTGTGTTCTGCAGTCAAGTTCAGAGGCTTGGCTAATTAGCATAAGACATGTTTACAAACAGGTTCTCAAGATGGTGATGTGAGGTGCTTGTTAATTCACATGACTGAGAGCAGGTTCTGATTGGTCGTCTGGCGCTACCTGTGCCCCGTCTCACAGAAGCCCTCCTGTGCCCTGGGTGGACAAGGCAGAACTAGAGCTGAGTTCTAATGGGAAGTGGGGTACACAGCCCGGTCCCCATTCCCACCTGGAGGGAACCGGGGAGGATTCTCATGTTCCCGATTCCCAGGCCTGGCCAGGGCATTCTGTCCCCCGGATGTGCCTCAGGTGACCCAGGAGGATGCAAACATCCCAACAGACCTTCCTGAGCCTCTGGAACTGGCCGTAGGGCTGTGGTGGCTGCCTGCCAGTCAGAGGCAGACCTTTTTTGGTACCAAAGATTGAACCCAGGGGTGCTTCACCCCTGAGCCCCGTCCCCAGCCCTTTTTATTTTTTTATTTAGAGACAGGGTCCTGCTGAGTTGCTCAGGGCCTCACTAAGTGGCTGAGGCTGGCCTCTAACTTGGGATCCTCCTGCCTCAGCCTCCTGGGATTACAGGCACATGCCACTGGGCCCAGCCTGTGTCTGATTTTTTCAAGACCCTCTGGGGAGGTCTGGGGGGTGGGTTGTTAACGCATCTGCAATGACCTGAGCTCCAAAATCGACTCAAGGTTACTAGTCAATGTGGCTGCCCACAGGGCTCTGCCATCCAGCTACGACCAACTCCACCGGCACCCGCCTGTTGGTGGGTCCCCCAGGTCCAGTCCCCCTTCTGTCCAGGGCAGCCAAAGGCACCCACTTCAGACCCCTGAATAAGCACTTGGGTTCCTACGACCTCACCTCCCTCCTTACCCACTTCTGGATGGTGGCCCTGAAAGCCCTGTGCCAACCCTTGGGTGACCTGTCCCCACCCGAGCTGGACACTCCATTGCCAGGCCTGCCCGACCTGGGCTGTCCCCTGGGACGCTGGCACCCCACAGCCATCCCCAGGGCCACGTGCAGGGCTGCCCAGTCCCCACCCCTGCAGATCCCTTCTCAGGGGATCTCGCTGGGCGGTCAGTGTTTTGTCCAAGGTCAGGGGTCATCGGCTGAACCCTCTTTCCCTGAGTTAGGCCTAAGGTCAAGTTCAAGTCTGTGGGAGTTGAGGTTTGGATATCACGATGCCCCTCCTGTGTGTGTTACGGTCCCCAGGGTTGGGGAATGTCCCCGACTATGTCAGACACTCAAGTTGGAATATTAACCCCGAAGTCATGTGTCACTGGAGGCTGGAGTCAGCCTTCATTCAGGAGGTCATTAGGACCAGATGAGTCCCCTCGGATGGCATTAGTGGCTTTATATGAAGAGGTAAAGAGACCCCAGCTAGCCTGCTTGTTCTGTGTCACCACACAATGTCCTCCACCAGGTCCAAGGCCCTCACCTGATGCCAGCACCATGTGCAGAGGACTCTCCAGCCTCCAAATCCATGAGCTAAATAAACCTCTATTCTTTTTTGATTTTTTTTTTTTGGTAGCAGGGATTGAACCCCCAGGGGTACTTAACCACTGAGCCCCGTCCCCAGCCTTCTTCATTTTTAAATTTTGAGACAGAGTCTCACTAAGTTGCTTAGGGCCCTGCAAAGTGGCTGAGGCTGGCCTCAACCTTGTGATCCTCCTGCCTCGGCCTCCCGAGATGCTGGGATGACAGGCGTGTGGCGCCTGGCGAGACACCTCTGTTCTCTATAAATGACGTGATGTGTGCTCTGCAGTTACAGTCACAGAAAACGGACGAGGACACCGGCCTGCTAAGCCTCCTCAGGTTCATCTGCCCCTTTAACCTACTTCCTGAACTGATCACTGCTCCCTGGACAAAGAGGGAATTCTAGGGGGTGGTACTTAAGGCCCTCCGTGTGTCCCCGCCTCCTGCCCTGACTCCACCCTGTGCCCAGACCCTGGGGCCACATAGGCTCAAGTGCTGCCCTCTGAGGCCTGGCCTCCCCTCCTCTGCACCCATCAAGACCCATCCTTCCCACCCACTTCTCCAGGGGTCCTTTCCTGGTGGCCATAAACCTCACGTCACCCTCCACCACGGGGGGCACTGGGACCTGACACTTTCCACTGAACAAACCGGGCACATAGTAAGTGCTCAGTGAACGCTTGTGGCTCCAGTAGGAGTGTCACCTTCTGCATTCACTAAGTGGAGAAGCCAAGGGACGGCTCGAGGTCTCACTCTGGTGGGCAGCCTGACCGCTGGCCACAGCGAAGCCCACGCACACACAATGGCTTTTGCGATGGAACTATCTTGGCGAGATGCATCCTCCCCCGGAGAGGCAGAGCCTGAGCCGGGGAAAGGCCCGTTTCCCAGGGCTGCGGGGCGGGCTGAAGGATGCAGGGCTTACAGCCTCATGTCCTGCCTAAGTGCAGGTGACGGGCGATCCCAGGACACCCATGACGCAGTCCCTCGGCCACGCCACACCGGCTGCCCTGGACCCCTCCCGGGGCCCCTATTCACCCGCCTTTGCTCCCGTCCCCCAGGGGATACTGCCAATGCTCATCTGCACCGGCCATGACCTCTGACCACCCAGAGATGCCAGGAGGGCGCAAGCAGGACACCACGGCTCAGCAGATGCCACCACAGAGAAGGTCAGCGGGGGCCGACCTTGTGGGGCTCGGGAGGAGTTTCTGTGCGCAGTTATTAATGACTTTATTTATCCACCAATATTTACTGCTGCTTGCGATTCAGCAGATCTGCTTTCAAAACATGACTAATGAGAGCAGGCGGCTGGCAGGAGGCTTCGGCAGGCAGGGACCTCGAAGCCAGAGTCGCCCCTGCCACACGCAACCCAGGTCCCACCGTGGGGAGTGGTTTGGGCGCTTTGGGCCTGGAGAATGGGGGTCCAGGGGGCTGTGGGGAGGAAGGGGAGTGGGAGGAGGAGGGGAAGAGAGGAAGAGAAAGAAGGGGGGGCCAGAGGACAGGAAGAGGAGGAGGAGGAGGAGGGGGAAGAAGAAAAGAAGATGGAAAGGGAGGGAGGAAGAGGAGCAGGAATAGGAAGAGGAGGAGCAGGAGGAGGTGGAGGAGGGGGAGGCCGATGAGGAGGAGTAGGAGTAGGAGGAGTGGGAGGAGGGGGAAAGAGGGAGGAGGAGGGGGAGCAAGAAGAGGAGGAGGAAGAGAAGCAGGAAGAGGAGGGGGAGCAGGAAGGGAGGGGGAGGGGAAGAGCAGGAGGAGGAGCACGAGGAGCAGGAGTGTGAGGAGGAGGGGGAGGGGGGAGGAAGAGGGGGGAGAGGGGGAGGAGCAGGAGGGAGAGGAGCAGGAGGAGGAAGAGGAGTAAAAAGAAGAAGATGGAAGGAGAGGAAGAAGAGGAGCAGGAATAGGAAGAGGAGGGGGAGGACGATGAGGAGGATGAGGAGGAGGGAGAGCAGGAGGAGGAGGAGGAGGGGAAAAGGGGGAGGAGGAGGGGGGGAGGAGGAGGAGCAGGATGAGGAGGAGCAGAAGGAGGGGAAGCAGGAAGGGGAGGGAAGGGGAGGAGGAGGAGCAGGAGGGGAGGGGGAGGGGGAAGAGCAGGAGGAGGAGGAGGAGCAGGAGGAGGAGGAAGAGGGGGAGGGGGAGGAAGAGGGGGAGGGGGAGGAAGAGGGGAGGGGAGGGGGAGGAGGAGGAGCAGGAGGGGAGGGGGACGGGGAAGAGCAGGAGGAGGAGGAGGGAGCAGGAGGAGGAGGAAGAGGGGGAGGGGGAGGAAGGGGGGAGGGGGAGGAAGAGGGGAGGGGAGGGGGAGGAGGAGGAGCAGGAGGAGGAGGAAGAGGGGGAGGGGGAGGAAGAGGGGAGGGGAGGGGGAGGAGGAGGAGCAGGAGGGGAGGGGGAGGGGGAAGAGCAGGAGGAGGAGGAGGAGCAGGAGGAGGAGGAAGAGGGGGAGGGGGAGGAGGAGGAGCAGGAGGGGAGGGGGAGGGGGAAGAGCAGGAGGAGGGAGGAGGAGCAGGAGGAGGAGGAAGAGGGGGAGGGGGAGGAAGAGGGAAGGGGAGGAGCAGGAGGGAGAGGAGGGGAGGAAGAGGAGGGGGAGAAAGAGGAGGGGGAGGAGGGAGAGGATCAGGAGGGAGAGGAAGAGGAGGGGGAAGGAGAAGGAGAGGGGGAGGGGAGAGGAGGGGAAGTGGGAGGGGAAGTGGGAGGGTGAGAAGCAGGAGGAGAAGCAGGAGAGGGAGGAGTGGGAGGAAGGGGAGGGAGGGGGAGGGGAGGGGGAAGGAGCAGGAGGAGGAACAGGAGAGGGAGGAGCAAGAGGGGGAGCAGGAGGGGGAGGAGCAGGAGGGGGAGGAGGAGGAGGAGGAAGAGTGGGAGGAGAGGGAGGAGGAGGAGGAGGGAGGGGGAGGGGAGGGGAGGAGCAGGAGGAGGAGGAGCAGGAGGGGGTGGGGGGAAGGAGGAGGGGGAGGAGCAGGGGGGAGGAGCAGGAGGGGGAGGGGAGCCGCCATCCTCACCCAGCGGGTCCTCTGGGGCACGCTAGTCCCCTGGGGCTCCGGGGCCCGACACTCCTGCTCCAAGCTTGAAGGCGGGCGGGGCGTGAGCTGCTGGATTCCTGCGCTGACATTTTGCAGGGAGCAGAGGGGGCGCGGAGTGCGGGTGGACCCCCAGATCTCCCCAGGAGCGGGGTGCCTCTTGGCCTTCATGGCGGTGGCTTCTGTCCCAGGCCACCCTGCCAGTCTCCGCCCAGTCGGGGCAGACTGCAGACTCCCACTCGGTGGCCATTCTGTCCCACACAGGCCCACGTGGCAAAGGCGGCCAAAGCCCTGAACTGGGGATGGCCCAGGTCCAGGTGCCACCGCCTCTGAGGTCACGGTGAGCTCAGGCATCTCCCCTGTGCCAGGCGCTGAGCAGCGGCTGAGGACACGAGACCTTGATGACCTCGGCCCTGACCCCAGCATCCTCCGGGTGAGAGGACATGGGTGTGGGAGACCGTCACCTGCCCTGAGCCTGGGGGACAGCCAACAGCAGAGAAGAGGCGACCCTGGACCAGGCAGCTGGAGGCTGGGGCGGAAGGGCCAGGAGAGGACCCGGGTCCTCTGGGCTGAGCCAGGCCACCGTCACAAGGCCACCAGGCGTGGGCCAGCAGTCCCCAGAGCCAAGGCAGCCGAGGCCAGAGACAGGCAGGCCTGGGCCTCAGAGGGCAGCAGGCACCACACCTGGTCCCTGACCACCTGCCCAGCACATGGCCAGCCGCCTCCCTGGCTCAGGCCCCAGGGGAGGCAGAGCGTGGAGGAGGACAGCGGCTCAGGACAGGGCAGCCAGGAAGCAGGGCCAGCTCCGCTCTCCAGGGACAAGAAGGCACAGCCCTAAACACCTATTTCCTCATCCCTGCCCCTGCCTGCAGTTACCACTGGATTAATCCACATCAGTGGATTAATCCATATCAGTGGATCCCACCTGGCATCCCCACGGGTCTTCTAAACAAGGCACCCCCAAGACCCCAGCAGGGGGATCCTTCTGGAAGTTATGGTTCTCTGGGGGCCACCAGCCCTGTGAGCATGACCCCGCATGGCTGCGTCCCCAGCAGGTCAGCAGGAGCCAGCGTACTGCCCACCCCACCCTGCACGGGCGCTTCATGGACTGGCCAGTGTTTCCTTAAGCGGGTTCCATCGACCTCCGACGACCCATCTTTGTCTCCATTTTACGGATGAGGAAACTGGGGCACAGAGAGGCTCTGTGGAGTACTCAAGGTCACACAGCCCTTCAGAAACCCCGCCCCTCAGGGTTACACAACAAAGCTCTGCTTCCACCCTGGCCATCCTAGGGGTGGCCAAATTGTCACCAGGGACCCAAACCAAGAAGGGCACTAGGCCCTCGTCGCTGTCCCAAGACAGACCCCAGGCCGCTGCAGGTCCACCTGAGCGCCATCATGGCACCAGGGCACGGCTTTGAGGGAACCTGAGCAGGAGGGAGGGAGGAGGGGACATCATGGAGCCCCACCAGACCACAGCAGACTGGAGAGCCACTCACTCGCCAGGGTCCGGCCATGTGACACCAGACCATAGCCACTTTTTTTCTTGGTCCCAGAGATTGAACTCAGGGGCATTTAACCCCTGAGCCCCGTCCCCAGACCTTTTCTTATTTTATTTAGAGACAGGGTCTCACTGAGTTGCTTAGGGCCTGGCTCAGTTGTTGAGGCTGGCCTCCCATCTTGCGATCCTCCTGTCTCAGCCTCCCGAGCCTCTGAGATTACAAGTCCACACACCGTGCCCTGCAGCTTTATTTTTAACAAGCAAGGGGGTGAGGCATGTGCCTCTGGGGCTCGAAAGCCCCGGTAATGACCAGCCATGTGGCCACCCGGAGGCCACCCCTATCCTAACGCCACCATTCCTCGGCCACAGTTTCCTCATCCGTAAAATGCAGAGAACACCACCTGCCATGGTGGGTCACGCAAAGACTGGTGAAATTCCGGGCGTATTTGAACTGACACAGGGACCCCATTCTGGGACACACCCCAAAGAGCGGAAAGCAGGTTTTAAAGAGAGAATATACACAACATTCAGAGCAGTGTCATTCACAACAGCCAAAGTCCCCTGACGGAGGGACAAGCAATTTTGGGTGTGTATACACGCTGGTAGATTCTTTGGTCTGGAGAAGAGTCAGGAATGGTGGCATATGCCTGTAATCCCAATGATTCAGGAGGCTGAGTCACGAGGATCACAAGTTGGAGGCCAGCCTCAGCAATTTAGTGAGTCCCTAAGCAACTTAGTGGGGACCTGTCTCAACATAAAAAAAAAAAATTAAAATGGCTGGGGATGTGGCTCAGTGGCTAAGCATCCCTGAGTTCAATTCCTCCTATCAAAAAAAAAGTTGAAGCAGGAAAAAATTACACAGATTTATCACAATTCTTAAAAATTAAACAACAGTCCTTTGGGGGAAAAAAGTACCTGCACACAGTAGGTGCTCAACTAACACCCAGCCCCAGCCAGCCTCCCCGCTGCCCCAAGACAGAGAAACACGGAGGACAGGGTGAGCACAGGGCTGGCCACACAGCTGGAGGAGCTGGCCGTCCCTCTAAGGCTCTCTGGTGGACAAGCTTGGTTCCAGCCATCAAGATCCATGTCCTCGTCCCTGCTCCTGACCGCCTGGGAGGCCAGTGTGGAAACGCCAGCTTCACACAGGCTTTGCACAATGTCATCAAGATCAAAAGATTGGCCGGGTGGATATAAATAGCCCCGGAGCTCTTGGCTTCTGAGCCGGTGGCGCGGCCAGGCCAGGTGACCCCAGCTGGCCTTCCTCGAAGCAGGGCCGAGCGGTCCTCCTCCAGGCTGTGCTCCCCGCCTGGCAGCCTCTGCCATCAGGTCGCGGTCTGAGAGCTCAGGCTGGTCCCCAAGCACAGGTCCCAGCCGGGCCACAGGACTGGCTTCCACCGAGTCCACGGACAGGCAGGACGGGCAGCCCTGGGCAGCGGGGCAGGCAGACTGTGATCCCACGGCCCAAACTGTCACCATGTCCGCTGTCCCCACCTGGGCCCCACCTGACTCCTACGGGGACCCTCATGGGTCTCCACAGCAGCGCCCAGGGACTCCTGCGGAGCTCTGGCCACTTGCTGTTGCCCTGTGCAGGTGCAGGCTTGGCCCCGCCCCACAGGCCCCGCCCCCCCCGGAGATTGACAGGGGCGGGGAGCCAGCCTGGCCCCGCCCTGTGGGAGACTGACAGCAGGGGGGGTGGGGGAGGTGCTTTGCCAGGGGGGTGGGTGAATGAACACAGAAGGTAATAGGGGAGGGGGAGGGGAGGGGGAAGGGGAGGGGAGGGGGAGGGGGAAGGGGAGGGGAGGGGAGAGGGAAGGAGGGGGGAGGGGAGGGGAGAGGGAGGGGAGGGAGGAGGGGAAGGGAGGGAAGGGGAAGGGGGAGGGGGGAGGGGAGGAAGGGGTGAAGGGGAGGGAGAGGAAGGGGGAGGCAGGGAGAGGGGGAGAGAGGAGAGAGGAGGGAGAGGGAGAGGGAGAGAGGAGAGGGGGAGGGAGGGGAGGGGAAGGGAGGGGTGGGGAGAGGGAGTGCAAGGGGGAGGGGAGGGAAGACAGCTGCCCATGTCCCTCTCTGCAGGAGAATGTCTGCAGGCTCTGTCCTGTTGGCTGTCTTTCAGTCTCTGTCCCTAAGTATCTGCCTCTTCTTCCCTCTCTATCTCTGTCTCTTTGTCTCTGTCTCTTCTTCTGTCTCTGTCTTATCTCTATCTCTGTCTCAGTCTCTGTCTCTCTCTCTGCCACATGGCTCTGGGTAAAAGGACCCAGAGCTCAGCTGTGATTCCATTCCACCCCCCAGAAGGGGTCCATACACCCATTCCAGGCCCCAAGGAGTGGCCCAGCTCCAGAAGGCCTGACCCTGTGTCCACCTGCCCCTGTCCAGGAGGCCTGGGCCTCACCCCTCCCCTGGGCTTGCACAGCTGCTAACCCACATATTCTCCTTGGAGGGGGCTCCTGCCCACCCCCCATGGCCACCCTGCCACACACCCCCCCTTCCGGCAGGCAGGGCCCCATCTGCGTGAGATACCCCATCCCCTGAGGGTTAGGGCCCAGGGGACCTCAACAGGCCCTCTGCATCCCCTAGTGGGAAGGGACCCACTCAGGGCTTCAGTTCAGCAGCTGTCCAAGATGGACTCAGCCCCTACTCCTCCTCAAACCCAAAGCCCTCGGGCTCCCAGAGGTGTGCTCCCAACATCTGATCACAGCTCACGATAAACATTGCTCTCATTATTAATAACTTTAGGATTAGGATCCATGACAAGGGATCAAAACAAGTGCATTCCCATCCGTATGATGGAGCCCTTGTCTTTACACTCCAAAATGCTTGCTTATGCCCCAGCCATCACATCCTCATTCCAGCCAAAATAATGCAGGCAAAGGAAATATTTCTGCCTTGTAAATACATGCCCAGGAAGCTGCTCACCCCACTTCTGCATATTTACTGGGCCACAATAAGCATAATTACCAGACATAATCACATAGGCATAATTACCAGGATGGCTTGAAATGATCTGTTTTCTGGTTCTCTCGTGGTCATTCTTGTTGAAGAAAAGAGGGAAGTGGATATTGGAAGGCAAGGAATAGTCCCAGCTGCGTATCTCACCCCTAGAAGATCCAGAGATCACCCCCCTTTCACCTCCAAGAGCCCTGTTAGTATTTTCCCCATAAGATCTGAAATAATAAGGAGTCTCGAACACACCCCGGGCTGCACAGGTGTGGCCCTAGGACAGGGCGCTAGTCTTACAAGGACCTTCCAGAAAAGGAAGCTTCCCGGGGCTGGAAACAGCAGCCACACCTGGCCCCGCACACAGCCGACCACCTCAGAGATGTTGAGTGCGCGTGGCACACGGGGGCACAGGAGGTGACAGCCATGGACCTCAATGCCACGGCCCCTGACCTCTGTGTGGCATTTGAGCGTGAGCTTGAGACCTCCCCAGCCATCTGCACCTTGGAAATATCCCAGGACCACCGCAGGTCCTGGCTGGAGAAGAGCCGAGACTTGGGCTGCTCAGCTGGGCAGGGTGAGCTGCAGGACCTGGCTCAGCTCAGCGTGCGCCAGCAGCCGCCCCAGCTCCCTGGTGGGGAGGGCGTGGTCTGTGTCCATCAAACTCCAGCCCCAGGCGGTCAGAGAGCCAGAGCTGCGCATGCGCAGAAGCTCTCACCTCCAGCAGTAATGCAAAGCCCACCCTCTCCCAAGGGGGCGCAAGAAGATCCCACGCGCCTGGCTCCCTACCCTGAGACCCCCGTAGCACAGCACAGAGCAGAAACTGTGAATGTCTGGGGCTCAGGGTCCCTCTTACCAGCAAGCGCTCTTTGCAGGCGAGAGAGCCAAGGTGACACTGCTTCCCCGCCAGGCTCTGAGGTCAAGATTCAGGAAGGCCCTGGGCACCTGGATGCAGCCCAGATGTCTCCTGCCCATGCACACCAACCCAGGAGAGCCTCCATCCACCTGTCATCCTAGCGGCTCTGGAGGCTGAGGCAGGAGGATGGGGAGTTCCAAGCCAGCCTCAGCAAAAGCGAGGTCCTGAGTCCTTCAGTGAGACTCTGTCTCTAAATAAAACACAAAATAGGGCTGGGGATGGGGTTCCGAGGCGAGTGCCCCTGGGTTCAATCCTCGGTACTCCCCACCCTCCCCCCCAAAAAAGAGCCTCTACCCATGGAAACTGGGTTTGGACTTTGCTACTGTCTGAATGTGGAGATGCCCCAGCTCCTAGGCTGAAATTCCTGCTCCAAGGCGATGGTGTTAGAAGTGGGGTCTTCCAGGGGTAATTAGGGCGGGGGGGGGGAAGAGCCCCCATAAACGGGATTTGTCTCTTCTAAAGGAGGCTCCAAGGAGCTGAACCTCTGAGCCTGACCCTCTGAGATCAGCCAGAAACTGCAGTCGGTGAATCAGCACGCAGGGCCTCACCAGGCACCCAGGCTGCCCGCACCTCCATCTTGGACTTCCTGACCTCCAGAACTGTAAGCAATCCATGTCGCAGCTCCTAAGCCACCTGTCCAAGGCCAGCCCTTGTGACAGTGGCCTCAGCATGGAGATGATCATCCCATGGAGAGATCAAAGAAGCTACCTTTACAACAGAATAGTCCAGCTGTCACCCCACAGAAAGAAAAGCTGTCCTTCCCAGACACCTCTGTTGAGCAGGAATTGGGGGCAGCTGGTGAAGAAAAATCTGGAAGAGGGTGATGAGCTGGCACCTCCCCAGCCGGGCCCTGAGCCCTGAGTCAGCACACTTCTTCCTTTCTTTTTTTTTTTTGGTACCAAGGATTGAGCCCAGGGGTGCTTAACCCCTGAGCCCCTTCCCCAGCCCTTTTTCTATTTTATTTAGAGACAGGGTCTCGATGAGTTGCTGAGGCTGGCCTCCACCTTTCGATCCTCCTGCCTCAGCCTCCCCAGCTGCTGGGATGACAGGCGTGGGCCACTGCGCCCCGAAGTCTTGAACGATTTTGATGAGGCTCTCTTACCTGAAGAAAGTTCTAGCCTACAGCACCACCGCATAGAATTTTATATATTGAAATTACATGCAGATACATATCGCCACATTATCATGTTATGCATATTGTAAAAGACCCCAGGAAAAGGACGACGAAGATTGAGATTAAATAATATGTGGAAATAGAAACTCTGACATGGTTTTTCCCTGGACCTCAAAGGACTGTGTTCTGCTTCCCCAGGGGTGTGCATGCTCCAGTTTGGAAACCCTGGCCTCTCCCACCCCACAACTGTGGATGTATATGAAACACGTCGCTTTAAATATGTTTGCATGGGGCGGGGCTGAAGGTGAGTGGGGCGTGGCCACTACCTGCCCCAGAGAGGGAGAGGCAGGTACCTGGGAAAACAGTGGTCAAGAGTGAACAGAAGCCCCCACGGGAACCCAGGTCTGCAGCAACACACACAGTCATGTGCAAAGAAGACTTACTTATTCTGGCATGAATCAAAAATGATAAAAAGTCTAAGATGGAAGCCCATCCTTCAAGCAGATTCAAAAGGCAGGAGGCTGAGGTAGGAGGATCGCGAGTTCAAAGCCAGCCTCAGCCAAAGGGAGGCCCTGAGCAACTCAGGGAGACCCTGTCTCTAAATAAAACACAAAATAAGGCTGGGGATGTGGCTTAGTGGTTGAGTGCCCCTGAGTTCAAGGTGTGGCCAGGGCCTTCCAGGTGGACGGAAGGGCACCCATCTGGGACCAGTGACAGTTCAGGGGGGCTGGTGCCAGATGAACCAACCAGTAGGCACCTGGCCGCCCCGCCCGGATAAGTTTGTGAACCGGAGTGCATTCAGACGCACAACCGTGTCTGTGGCTGGCTTAGTTTCCCGTCTGTGGCTGTAACACAACGCCTGAGACCAGGTGGTTTACAAAGAAGAGGGGTTCGTGTGGTTCAGGGTTGTGGGAGTTGGGACAGTCTAAAGGCCTGGTGCTGGTGGCATTCCTGCTGCACCTGAGCACGACAAGGGCATCACGTGGGCATGGTGAGACACAGGGCACACTGGCTTGGGACTCCCTCCCTCTTCTTATAAGGCCACTAACACCACGACTTGGGGGCCCCACCATCATGACCTCATCTAGTTACCTCCCAAAGGCCAACCTTGAACACTGTTAACGTTTGGCAACTAAGTTTAAGGATCCCACATGAGGTTTCCTGGGGAGACACTGAAAGTGTCTGGTGGGCACAGGGCAGGTGATGATTCTCCCAGAACCCTCTTCTCTGTGGCTGCCTTGCCTCAGGATGCTATTGGGAGGTGGTGGAGCCTTTAAGGGGTGGAGCCTAGTGGGAGTCCTTAGGTCATTGGGGGCGTGGCCTTGAACAGAACTGTGAGACCCAGCTCTCTTCCTCTCCCTTTCAGCTTCCTGGCTGCTGCAAGGTGAGCACCTTATTCCTCCACATTTCCCTCCCTGATGTCCTGCCTCAGCACAGGCCCAAAGCAAGGAGAACCAACCGATCATGGACTGAAACCTCCAAAACCATGAGCCAGAATAAAGCTTTCCTCTTTTTAATTTTGCTTGTCTCAAGTATTTTGTCACAGTCACAGAAAACGGACTACCAGAGGAATCCTGCATAGATAGGTCCTCACAAGGGGCTGGGCTGGGCTGCTGCATTCTACTCAGAGAGAAGCAAGAACAGGGCACACCACTTGAGGGCAAACCACACGAGAAACGTCACCAGACTTGGAGGAAGGAGGATGACAGTGTAGGATTGGAGCAAACCACGTGTGGAAGATTAAAAAGACTTCTGCAAATCTTGGCTCTAAGGCCTGGCCAAACTTGGACCTGCAAAATCTTGAGATAGAATCAAATGGTGGTTGTTTTAAGACTCTGAATTTTAACTTGCTACACAGCAACAAAGAGCCATCACACTCAGAGCAACCGACCGGATGATTGACTGACTCAGTCATTCAATACCTACTCATTAAAACCTAACCCGAGGCAGGGCTCCTTATAGGAACAGCAGAGACAAACCATCCACTCTCCTTGTCCCCAGGGAGCTTCTGGGCTGGTTCCTTGGTGTCTACCCAGTTTGTCATGGTCCCACATCCGTGTCTGGCCATTCTCTGCCCCCAGGGTCTGTCACTTCTGGACCTCATTCTGCCTTGGAATGATGGGCTTTATTCCCTGACCAGTTCCTTCCCTTAGTCTTGTTCTCTCTCTCTCAGTGAGAATAAGAAATGTGGGGTGTTCTGTCTCTGGAGCCAGTTCTATTAAGCTCTAAAAAGTCCCTTATGAACTACAATAACCAAGAAGAAAATGAAGATATTGTATTAGAAAACATCTAAGGCTGGGCACAGTAGCACATGCCTGTCATCCCGGTAGCTTCGGAGGCTGAGGCAGGAGGATCACAAGTTGGAGGCCAGCCTCAGCAACTTAGAGAGACACTAAGCAACTCAGGGAGCCCCTGTCTCTAAATAAAATACAAAATAAGGCTGGGGATGTGGTTGAGTGCTCCTGAGTTCAATCCCTGGTACCAAAAAGAAAATGTCTACCTCAAACAAAAGAAAAGAATTGTAGAGGAATAGAGGAAAAGAGACCCCAGATGTATAAACAACAAAACTGTATAAATAAATCCCTCCTTTTCAATAATTACATTAAATGTAATGGATTAAACACTCCAGTCAAAAGACAGAGACTTGCAGAAATGAATAGAAAACAACAACATAATTCCATTATATGCCATCAAGAGCCTCATTTTAGATTCAAACAGGTTAAAAATAAAACAATGAAAGAAGATACATCCTGCAAATAGTAACCAAAAGAGAGTTACAGTAGCTCTATTAATATATACAGACAAAATAGACTTTATGAAAAATATTGTTACTATGAACAGAGAAGAACATTTTATAGCAGTCAAAGAGCCAATCCAACAAGGATGCACAGCCATCATAAACACATAGGCACCAAACAACAGAACCTCAAAATACATAAAGCAAAAAACTGACAGAAATACAGGGAGAAATAGACAATTCAAGAGCATCAGCTGGGAACATCAATACCTCGTTTTTTTTTTTTTTTATCATAGAAGGAAGCAGCAAATCAACAAGAAAATAAAAGAGTAACAACACCACAAAGCAACTAGACCCCACAGCAGTGTCTGTCGGTACTTATCCCTGAGCCCAGCTCACCCTAAGGGCCACAGAGGCCAGTCCATGGGTGAGATTCAAATGGGGACAGTCAAGGTTACTCTGGACACTCCTCTGGCCTCAAGATGAGAGCTGGGTGCAACTAGAGCCTCAAGAAGGCAGGACAAAGGTGTAGGTAAGCCTTTGGGAGGGGATAGAACCTTCCAGGTATTCCTGCTTTTTAATGGGAAATTGTCCATTCAGTTTGGTTTGGTTTGGTACCAGGGATTGAACCCAGGGGCACTCAACCCCTGAGCCCCATCCCCAGCTCTATTTTCTATTTTATTGAGAGACAGGGTCTCCCTGAGTTGCTCAGGGCCTCACTAAGTGGCTGAGGCTGGCCTCCACCTTGTGATCCTCCTGCCTCAGCCTCCCGAGTTGCTGGGATGACAGGCATTGCGCCCACTGCAACCCGCCCAGTCGTTTGGCTCTTTGCAGATGTGATGCTCTTGATCCAAATGGGTACGCAGAGCAGCAGGACATCCACCTAACGTGTGCTCCCAACCAGCAAGCTTGGGGACAAAGCCAGAAGAGGGGCACCGGTCCCAATCCTTGCATTTGACCTCGTGTCTGAAGCAAATCTTGCAGAAATGAGAATATGCAAAAATGCACGGGCCCTTCTGCCCAGAGCTCTCTGGGAGCTTAGCAAATGCTTGCATTTGGAACAGGGAACTCGGGCCAACTCAAGGAGTAGCGCCCGGCTGTGCTGTGGGCTTGGAGACCGCTTCCTGGGTCAACTGACCAGCTGGGGGCCACCACCACTGGCTGTTTGGCTCTGCGGCAAATGGGGCTGTCAGCATCAAAATGACTTCCCCAAGGTGACCCAGCTAGCCATTGAGAGCCAAATCCCTGCTCAAAGTTTAAAGCCGAAGCTGTCTCTGGGCGGGTGAGCCGGAGTCACTGTGGGTTCCCGAAGCCCAAAATCTGGTAGGTTGACCAGACCACAGTTGGAAACAGCTTCATGAACAGCTCTGGAGCCTGGGTTCCGGGGACATAGGGATCTGGGTGTAAATCCTGCCTCTGCCACTGGGTGACTGTGAACAAATAACTCAACCTCTCTGACCCTTGGTTTTCTTTTTTCTTTTTTCCTTTTTGTTTGTACCAGGGATTGAACCCAGGGGTGCTCAATCCACACCCCCAGCCCTTTTTAAAAATATTTTATTGAAAAACAGGGTCTCGCTGAATGGCTCAGGGCCTGGCTAAGTGGCTGAGGCTGGCCTCGAACCTGCGATCCTCCTGCCTCAGCCTCCCAAGCCGCTGGGAGGACAGGCGTGCGCCACCTCACCCCCAACTGAGACTTGGTTTTCGCATCTGCAAGATGGGATGCTAACACTTGCAGAGCTAGGGTGTCCACGGAGGGACTGAGGAGAACGTCCATCACGTGTCTGGAGCACTGAGCCCAATTCCTGGGCCTCGGGAGGCGCTCTGCCAGGCTCACCGTCCACGTGGTGCTAAACACCCCCACGGGCAGAGACGGAGGCCATAAAGCAAATATTGCAAAACCTTAATTATGGAACGTGGAGGGAGGGAGGCGGGCCTCACTCTGCACGGGCCTCGCCCCAGCTGTCCGCTGACCCATTGGATCTCACAGTTCCAGGGCCCAGAGGTGGCCCCGATGTCTGATCTCCCTGTAGGGAAGTAGCCCCTCTCTCTTTTGGGGGGTACCAGGGACTGAACCCAGGGGTGCTTCACTCCTGAGCCCTGTCCCCAGCCCCTTTTTATATTTTATTGAGAGACAAGGTCTCCCTGAGTGGCTCAGGGCCTCACTAAATGGCTGAGGCTGGCCTCCAACTTGCGATCCTCCTGCCTCAGCCTCCCGAGCTGCTGGGATGACAGGCGTGGGCCACCGCACCTGGCCACCCGGCTCATTTATTACTGTGACAGCTGTAGGGCTGGGGCTTTGACATCGTTGCAACGTCGGAGTTCCTGCAAGTGTGTCTGCAGCAGGGGACTGACTAGGTGCCCAGAGGGCTGGAGGGTCCCCAGTGCCCAGCTGGGCAGTGGGGGTGGGGCAGGCATTGTCCAGGGCTTGGCAACTGTCATAGCCGGCCCTATGCACCCCACCTGATTCCCAGTCCTCACCGGCCTGGAGGAGGGGCCAGACCGAAGCCCCCAAGGTCCCCAGGGGCTGGGAATTCTGGCTCATGTCCCTCGGTGTGGCTTGGTCCTTGGGGACTGGGGACCACAAACGACACGATGAGCTGCCCAAAACGACGTCACACACAGAACAGCTGACAAATAGCCACCCGGCCGACAGGGGAAAAATTGCTGATGTCCCCAAGTGTCTGACGGCAGGCCTGTACACTGTGACCAACCAGTCACACTCTCCTGACACCCCCCCCCCCCCCCGCAAGGCCTGAAGATCTGAGATCTGGGCAGGGCACCCAGCCCAGAGGGAGGACTCCAATCGGAACCGGGAGCAGTGCTGGGCTGCCTCTGGCGCCCGGCACCCTCTCTGATCCTCTGGGCTCCTGCTAGATCAAAGAAGCATCCTCTGATTGATTTCCCAGGTTGTAAAATAATCATTTGCTCGGCTCGTCAGACGGCGGGGGGGAGAGAGCGTCAGAGACTCCCTTGCCTTTCTGCAGACGCTTTGCTGCCATCACGGGAAAAACAGGACCGGCTCACCCGCCCTCCACCCTCGGAGTCTGCGACATTTTATCCAACCAGGACCCGTGTCCCAAAGTGTGGCGCAGTCCGTTCCTGACCAAGGGACCTCCTCCCCGACACTGGATACAGGCTTTATCTCGCCCGGGAGAACAAGAATCAGTCTTTAATGAAAACATGAACACAGTGTCTCCTGCCACAGTGACGGATCAGAATAAGGTCCCCTACTCTTTTTTTTATTTTATTTATTTTTTGGTACCAGGGGGTTGAACCCCAGGGCGCCTAACCACGGAGCCCCGTCCCCAGCCCCCCTTTTTTATGTTTTATTTAGAGTCGGGGCCTCACTGAGTTGCTTAGGGACTTGCTCCCTGGCTGAGGCTGGCCTCCCATTTTCGATCCTCCTGCCTTGGCCTCCTGAGCTGCTGAGATGACAGGCATGTGCCACCGTGCCTGGTGGTCCCCTAGTTCAGGTGGGAGAGAAGGTACACAGAGTGTCCCTCTGATGCTATGTACGCCCCCAGGACCCCAGCTTTGGTACCTCCAGCCACTCTGGAGAATGACAGGGGTCTCAGAGGCTCGTGGCTGGGACTCTCCTAAGCAGGACTTTCTGTGCCGTCCGCTGGCCGCCCATCGGGACCGGCTGGTTTCGCCTTGCCACCCCCTCTTCCCCGGCCATGCCTGCATGTGCCTTCAGATGATGTGCCACCACCATGGTTAATGTCACAGCGAACCCAGAAAGAGGGCCTGTTTGGTAAGTCAACAGAGACTGTCTGCCTGCCACGGGAAGCCTCCCCCGGAGTGAGTCACCGGCTCAGAGCCTCGGAAAAAATGTCCTCTCTGAGTGATGTGTGATGTGACAGCCCTCGCGGGCTGCAGGGGACGAGAACCCAAAGAGGCCACTCCAGGGCCCCTCCCCAGCCTCCTGAGGCTGGCCTTTGGTTCTGCCAGGAAACTCCCAGGGATCAAAGGCTGGACAGGGGCCGGCTCCTTCAACCCCGGGCCCCTCCACCCGGCCACCTCCAGAGCCCGCCTCGGGGACGAGACCCCACAGGGCAGGAAACCTTGCAGCTGGCTGTCCCCCAGGACTGAGGCCGGAGACGTGGCACAGAACCCCTGGGGACCATCTGATCACCTGATGGCATGATGGGCAGGCGGTGGGCAGGTAAGAGCCGAGCCAGGCTGCCCGGGGCTGAGCCCTGGATCTGCGTCTTAGCCAGATGGCGGAGCTGAGCCAGGCACGGGACGTCACTGAGCCTCAGTTCCACACCTGTGCAGGGGGCACGGCGACCCTATCTGCCTGGTAGGAGTGGTGAGGTGGTGACATGAGCTGACGAGGGCCACAAGCCGCGTGGGCATGCAGGAGGCCCCTAGCGGACCAAGCCACGACGCCTGGCATCCCAGGGCTCCGGAGGCTGAGGCAGGAGGATCTTGAGTTCCAAGCCAGCCTCCGCCAAAGGGAGGCCGTGAGCAACTCGGGGAGATCCTATCTCTAAATAAAATACAAAACACGACTGAGGATAGGGCTCAGGGGTCAAGAGCCCCGAGTTCAGTCCCTGGTACCAAACAAACCAATAAAAAGTCCCATGTGACTCTAAGGAAAAGTGCTCTTCAGTCAACCCTCCCCCTGAAGTGTCACCCACTCAATAAATACCCACCTGGTGGGTGCCCAGCTCTAGTGAGAGGAGACGAGTTCTAGACAGATGATTAGGGTGCAGTCCCCCCCCAAAACTCTGGCCGCAGCCAACCTTAAGGCAGCAAGAGCCCTCACAAATCCCTGTGGCTCTTGCCTGTCCCCGGTCCCTTCCTCATGGTGACATCCTGCAGCGGTGGCTGGAGACACGCAAGAGAGCTCTCTGAGAAAGACCTTCCGATTTTCAAAGCGTGGAAACTTCTAGCAGAACGCCCAGCTGTCACCTCCGGGAGTTCCACCATGGTGGCATGTCCCGGGGTCACCTGCCGGGATGTGCAGAGCAGGGACCTGGGCCCAAGTCCACGGGGGCCACTTTCCTTTCTCTGCGGAAGACCCATCTTCTCTGTCCCCAAGCCTATCGATGACACTTCTGCATACAGCAGGTGCTTAATAAACACTCTCAGGGCCCAGGGGGCGGTTCTCGCGGGCTCCTCGGATGGGCAGTGGGCCTCGTGCCATCTAGGTTCTGCAAAGCAGCCCCCAGAGCCCCCAAGGTCATGGGCAGGCCTCGGACACCGGGTGTACATCTGTCCATCTGTCCATCTGTCTGCGTGAGTCTCCTGCCGGGAGAGAGAGCTTTCCCTGCCCAGAGGCTGGGAAAGGGCTCAGAAGCAGGAAAAGAGGGCTGGTCCCCTCTGTCCCCCACCGCCGTCCCCGTTCCTATTCTAGTTACTCAGAGCCTTGCTCCTCTCCGTCCGGTCCTGGGGCCAGCCACATGGGACCTCCCTGGGCCTTGATCAAGGAGGGGACTCCCCAGCCTGCAGCAGACCCCTGGGTCGGAAACCGCAGCTCAGTGAGATGCTGCAGCCTTGCTATGAAAGTTTGAGCTTGGAAGCTGTCCTCCGCCGGGCTACAAGCCAGGGCTCAGGGCCACCCTGCCTCCCCAAGGGGGGTGCCAAACTTTCTATTTTCTTTTTTTTTTTTAAGGTGACAGGAGCTTTGGCTGTGCCTCACCAGGGGGAAGCCAGATGGAGCCGGGCACTCACATCCCCAGCTCCCTCCCTGTATCCAGGGTCAAGGCCACTGGCTGGACACACACACACTGGGGATTCCCCACCGCAGGGAGGACACTGTCTCTCAGAATTCTCCTATCTCTACGCTCTGTCTGGTCACCAAGGGTGACTTTGAAGAGGAAAAAAGGGGTGTGGTGTGGAGGCATCTGCCGACCAACGTGTGTCACTGTTTCCTATGAAAACAGGGACACATGTCCGTGCCCTGGTGCTGCTTCCTTAAGCTACTAGAGAGTTCGCCTGGACAGTTGGGCCTTCTGTCCCCATCCTCGGGCGGGCGGGTGAGCAGGAAGGGCTCCACCCTGCAAGCTGTACCAGCTGACACCCCCCCCCCCAGGGAGGGGACTGGATGATGGAGTCTCAGAGCTAAGGGCAGAGAGCACAAAGAGGCTGCAGGGTCCCTGCTTTCTCAGAGACATCTGCAGAAGGATTCTGTTCTACCTCCCGGAGGAACAGAAAGCAGGAGTCGGCCACCCCAGCCTGCCACTCACCCACACTCTGCCTGTCCTCCCAGAGCCCAGCAAGAGTCAGGGCTCCAGGCAGGAGACTGGCAGGTGGACCCTGGGGGCCACAGCTTGGAGCGGCCCCACCTTGGGCTGGGGGTACACACCCTGCACCCCGCCCTGGGAGTCAGGAACACCCCGCACTCTGGAGCCAGTGCAAACCCTCCCCCTGTCCTTTCTCTCCCAGGACGCCTGTCCTGGAGCTACTGACCACTGCCGCTCCCCCTGCCTCACACCCAGGGTGCTTTTCTGGACCAACACCAGTGGCCCAGGGGGTCCCAAAGACAGAAGGACAGAGGGCGCAGGAACCCCACCCAGGTCACGAAAGCCTTAAACCTCCAGCCCCGCCCCAGATGGCACCCGCACTCCAGCCGGCAGGGACTGCGCTGGGTTCCCACGACACCCGAGGAGCCACACAGCCCCGGGGCCTGGGAGCTCGCGGGGACAGCGGGAAGTCCCTCCCTGACCCCAGCTTAATCCTTGCTCCGAAATAGCCCGGGTAATCCCAGGGCGAGGCGGGCGGGGGAGTTGGCCCCGGGGCTGTGGCGGAAGAGCCCAGGCGACTAGGCGACAAGGGCCAGATCGTCCCGGGCTGGATCGAGCACGGGGGGCCCCTTCGGGCCACGCGCGATGGGGCACGACTCGTCCTGGCCCCTCGCGGAGCGGGAGCCGCACCTGCTGCGCCCCCTGCCCTGCGCGTCCGCCCGGGGTCCCCGGCGCCCAGAGCCCCGGGTCCCCGCTCGCGCGAGGCCGGCGATGGCCGGGAGTGGGTCCGCGGGAGCCCGGGTGGCGGCGCCCTGGCAGCGCCGGGTCCCCGCCCAGGGGCGACCCCGCGGGAGGGACGCGCCCGGCGGGCCCCGAAGTTGGCGCGCCCGCCCGCCGGTCCCGCTTACTTGTCGCGGCGGCCGCCCAGCTCCGGGAGGGCGCACGCGGCCAGGTGTCGCCGGTGCCGCTCCAGCAGGCCGGCGTTCTCCCGGCTCAGCCGCGCCACTTGGCGCTCCAGCTCCTCGATGCGCCGCCGCCGGCGCGCCAGCAGCTCCTGCTGCGCCGCCACGATGCGGGTCAGCTCCCGCAGGGACGCGGCCGCCCGGCCGGGGGGCGCGGCGCCCGCCATGGCCCGGGCGCGCCGGGCGAGCGGGCGGCGCGGCCACGGCGCGGGGACGGCGGGCGGCGGCGGCGGCGGCGGCGCGGGGCTCGGCCCGGGGGGCGCGGCGGCGGGGCTGGCGCGGCCCCGCCTCGGCTCCCGCCTCCGCCCGCGCCCGCGCCCCGTCCGCGCCTCGCCGCCCGCGCCGCCGCGCCCCGCTGCCCGCTGCGCGCTGCGCGCTGCCCGCTGCCCCGCCGACGCGCCCCCGGGGGCCCGGGAGGGCGCGGAGCTGCGGCCGCCGCGGGCGGCGAGGAGTTTTGCAAAGTGCCGCTGCGACGCGGGCGCGAGCGCGGGAGGCGGAGGCCGAGGCCGAGGGCGCCGCCTGCCGGACCCGCCTCTGCGCCCGCGCCCGCCGCCTGCCGCGCGGGGACACGGGGACGCCGGCCCGCGGGAGGGCGCGGGGAGCGGGGCGCACCGGCGCTCGGAGGCGCTCGGAGGCGCTCGGGGGCCGGGCTTGGCGCACTCAGGGTCGCCGCCCGTGGGAACTGAGCTCCCCCCAGCGTCCCCCGCTGCTGCACCCGGAAGGTGGCCCGCCGCTCCTGGTGGCTGTCGTGGCACCCCCGAGGCCCTCCACCCGGGCTTCCCAGTCCGGAGCTGGCCCGCGGATCCAGCGATGCCACACCTGGGCGCTGGCCTTAAGACCCGCAGCAGCAGATCGTGACCCCACGGAGACACCGCACTCCCTCGCCCTTCATGGCTCTGAACATTTCTTAGGGACTCTCATCTTTTTTCTTTCTTGGCTGTTTGAGGTTTGGCTTTGCAGAGTCCTTCGGGCTGAACTCACTTCTGCTCTGTCTTCTTAAACACGGAGGCAATTTCCATTGTTTCCGTGGCCCACGTGGAAGGCTAGAAATCCGCCTCTAAGTCAAGCTTTAGCTCCATCTCCGAACATTCTAGAACGTTGTGACTCCCCACCCCCCAACCCCACCCCATCCCATCCCATGCTGGGCATTGAACCCAGGCCTCTTCACCACACCAGGCGGGCACTCTACCTACCGAGCCACAGCCCCAGGTCTGTCATGGATGTTGTGAGAGTACAGCTGGGTTTTGAGGCTGGCCTTGCACGTATCAGAATGATTATTTTTTTTAATTAAAAAACATCAAGTCGGGTATGGTACGGATGCTTAACCCCTGAGCCCGGTCCCCAGTCCTTTTTATTTTATTTACAGACAGGGTCCCGCTGAGTTGCTCAGGGCCTTGCTAAGTGGCTGAGGCTGGCCTCCAACTTTTGATCCTCCTGTCTCAGCCTCCTATGTCAGTGGGAGGTGCTGATCAGGATTTAACAGCCAGATGAAATTCCAACTAGAAGCTCTTGCCCATTTCACATATTGTGAAGATTACCACCATGGCCAAGTTCATATTACCACCATGGCCAAGTTCAAGGTGTCAGTGTGACCTCAGGGGCCAGGTGGAGCTGGGATGAAGAAGTCACAGGTGGCCATCTGGGGTTGAGCCACAGGATGTCACAACAGCACATGACAAATGCTGGACTTGCCTGATGATGACTGATCATGAACTTGAACTTGACAGTACCAATAACATGCTGGGCGACAGTGCTTTCCCTTTGGGTCAAGGAGAATTGACAGCTGGGGGCAAAGACTCCACCACCTGCCCAGCCCCTCCCACCCTGTTCTGCAGTGTACAGGCCCAAGCAAGTCTCCCAAAGACAGCCTGTGCCTCCTTCTGTCTCTGAAAGTCTTTCTCCTTGACCCTTAGATTGCTAGTTTGGCTGGGTATAGAATTTCAGGTTAAAAACCAATTGCCTCAGAACTTGGAAAGATCGGCTCTGTTTTCCTCTATCACTGAAGGCTGCTGGTACAAGGCTGACTCTCATTCCTTTGAAGAAAAGATTCTCTTTGGTGGGCTGGGTAGTACTATTCCTGACCAGGACATTTGGAAATGTAGTGGGGGACAATTTGGGGTCATCCCGATGACTGGAAATACTCTAATATTCAAGGCACAAGGGCGTGGGATACCACACGCAGACAAGTCCCGGTAAAAAACGATCACACCCAAATTGCAAAAAAAAAAAAAAAAATCAATAGTTGATTTCAAAACTTATTATAAGCAAGAGCAATCAAACTGAAAGGTAATGGGAGCTGGGGTTGGGGCTCAGTGGCAGAGCGCCTGCCTAGCATGTGTGAGGCACTGGGTTCCATCCTCAGCACCACATATAAATAAATAAATAAATAGAGGTGTGACGCTCATCTACAACTAAAAATATATTTTTTTAAAAAAAATGAGCAGTACGGTGTAAAGCTAGACACATACGTGAAGAGAATACAAGAGAGTCCAGGAGTAGACCCACACACGCCATGCTGATCAACTCTTGACAAAGATGCTAAACCAACTTAATAAGAGAAAGGACAGTATTTCAACAAATATTGAAACTGGATATCCATATGCAAAAGAATGAGCCTCAACCCAGACCCTACATTATTATTATTTTGGGGGAGTAAGTACCACAGATTGAACTCAGGGGCCCTAGACCCCTGAGTCCCAACCCCAGCCCTATTTTGTATTTTATTTAGAAACAGGGCCTCCCTGAGTTTCTTAGGGCCTCACTTTTGCCGAGGCTGGCTTTGAACTCTCGATCCTCCTGCCTCAGCCTCCCCGAGACGCTAGGGATTCTACGTGTGCACCACTGTGTCGAGCCAGACTTTACGTTATTGATAGAAATTAACCGATTAAATGGTAAACCTCCATGTGAGAACTAAATTGAGAGAGATTCTAGGAAAAAACTATAAGAGACAATCTTAATGACGTTGAGGTTGGCAAAGATATCTTAAATACGAGAAATAGAAGCACAAACTCTGGGGAAACAAAATCGATAAACTGGACTTCCTCATAATGAAAACCTCGCTCTTCAAAAGTGGCTGTTAAGAAATAGAAAATCCAGGGGCTGGGCTGGGCTCAGAGGCCGGTGGGTCGTCTAAGCAGGTGAGGGGCACTGGGTTCCATCCCGGGCACCACATGAAAATAAATAAATACATAAAGAAAATAAAGCTCTAAAACGTTTAGAAAAACTGCATCTTTACAACTCAATAATTAAAAGACAAATAACCCCATTTGAAATGGGAAAAGGACTTGAATAGACATTTATCCTAAGAAGATAGAACCAGTTCATTACTAGCCACCAGGGAAATACAAATCAAATCCACGAGATACCGCTTGCACCCACTAGGGTGGCAGGAATAAAAGTCACAGACAATGACAGATAGGGGTGTCGATGTCAAAAATTGGAGCCTTCCCTGGGCGCGGTGATGCAAACCCGTCATCCCACCAGCTCAGGAGGCTGAGGCAGGAGGATCGCAAGTTGGAGGCCAGCCCTGGATGACTCTCCTCTTTGAGCTCCACATTTGTCACCTGTAAATAGGACACAGGATGTTACTCTCCTTGCCGGGCACCTGAGGAGGAATGAGATCACCTGCGTGCACAGAGAAGGTGCCTGGCGCTTTAGGGGGTGTGGCTTTGTGGCATCAGGGACCAAATCTGGGCCTTCCAAGTGCTAGGCAAGCCTCTCCCACTGTGAGGTACAGCCACACCCTGCTGGTCGCTGACCCAGGGCTTCATCGGCCTGACCGTGTCCAGGTTGGAGTGTGGACACTGTTAAACCATCAGGAACTAGTAGAGAACCCAACATTTCTATGTTCATAAACAACAGATAAAAGTGCTCAGTATGGTACACATGTCTGTAGTCCCATCCGCTCGGGAGGCTGAGGCAGGAGGACCGCGAGGTCCAAGCCAGCCTCCACTGCTTAGCGAGACCCTCTTTCTAAATAAAAAATAAAAAGGGCTGGGGATGTGGCTCACTGGTTAGGCGCCCCTGGGCTCAACACCCCATATATAGATATCTACTCTAGAAAATAGAGACAGAAGCATCATTTTCCAACCACTAGGAAATACACAATATGGACCATTTGATCAATTTTAAAATAAAAGAAAATCGTGATGAATTGAAAAATATAAAGTAAGAAGCAAACAAGACCCAACCTCAACAACTACAATAAATGTTAATGTTGCCAACTCACCTATGAAAAGGCAGAGACTCTTGGAATGTGGGTGTGGGCTGGGGACAGTCCCTGAATGTGAAAACCATATAGGGTGCTCTTAACCGAAGCCCAGAGGTAGACACTGATTGACAGGAGGTGTCTCAGGAGGCCTTGGGACTGGGCCCCACCTGCCAGCACCTCCTGTACCCTTGCCTGACCTGTGTGGAGGCTGCAAGGCTTTCTGGCTCCTTTTGGCCTCTGGCTCCTTGCTCCCTGAGCAGCGGAGGAGCATCTGTGGCCACGCCCTCTGGGGGATGGCTGGTCCTGGCCACTTGTCAATCACTTTCTTTCCACCAATCAGGTAGGGAGTTCGTACCTCAGTTGTCCCACCTCCTAGGAGCAGTTGGCTGACTACAGAGTTGCTATTTTTGGAGACTCTAAGAGCCAATGTGCTGATCCTGGAGGTTGAACCCAGGTTGCTTAAGCACAGAGCCACATCCTCAGCCCATCTTCTTTTTAGACAGGTCCTACTAAGTTGCTTAGTGCCTGACTAATTTGCTGAGGTTGGCCTCCAACTTGCAATCCTCCTGCCTCAGCCTCCCAACCACCTCCCTGGGATTAGAGGCGTGCACTACCACTCCTGGCCTTTCGTTTTCTTTTAGTGACAATATCTTTAAGAGGTTTTCTTATGTGCATTTGCTTACTGTGACTTTCACATGACACAATCTGCGTGTGATGAGTCACAACAGGGTAGCGCACTGGTATGTACAACTTTCGTGTCTGTGTGTATCAGTTAAAAATCAATTTAATAATGCTTTCCTACTAAAATGTAGCCACCGTGATGAAACTTTATGTCAATTGCCATAAACTGAGGTACCCAATAAAATGAGGGCTGGGGATGGGGCTCAGTGGGAGAGCACTTACCTAGCGTGTGTGGGGCCGAGTTCAATTCCTTTGTACTACAGAAACAATCCCCTAAAACGGAGGGGGGAGGGATTTTCTGTTGGAAACTGCTTTTAATGCAAACTGCTTTTAATCTAAAGGGCTGCTCTTTCTCTGTTAAAAGGGAGATGTGCACAGGGCGCAGTGGTACACGCCTGTCACCCTAGCAATTTGGGAGGCTGAGGCAGGAGGATCGCAAATTGGAGGCCAGCCTCAGCAACTGATGGAGGCCCTAAGCAACTCAGGGAGACCCTGTCTCTAAATAAAATATAAAAAGGGCTGGGGACGGGGCTCAGGGGTTGAGTGCCCCTGGGTTCAATCCCTGGGACCAGAAAATCTTGAAACCTTCTTCACATAATCAGAAGGATGGCAAGAGACAAGATGGATGGATCTGTCTGTTCCTGTCATCTTGGTGCTTTGTCTCTGGCACACGGGGACCTCGCAGGGTGTGTCCTCACCGAGCCCCCATCTGTCTATCCTCTTGTAAACTGGAAGAGCAGTACCCCCTGCGGAGGGAGGTGGGAGGCCCTGACAGGAACAGAGACACCAAGCAGCTCCCCAGCACAGCGCCCCCTATGGGCGAAGTCGTTATTGCCTCTGCAACTTCACCCCCTCGCACGGGGGCTGCACCCAGGCAGCCCGAGGGGTCTCTGGAACACCTCGTCTCTGCGCATGCTCACCACCAGCCAAGTGGGGGAGGCAGCCTCCCAGGGTGCTACACGCGCCCTGTCTTGTCCCTTTCCTGTACCTGGCTCCCAGTTGGGCACCTCTCCTCTCCCAGCTACCTGGGTCCCTTAGGGCGTCCAGCTGCTGGAACAAAGCCCCTCAGGCAGGGGATTCGAGAGCCAAGACTCGCCACCACGTGTGGAGGCTGAGGAGGCTCAGGCCAGGGGCAGGATTTGGAAGGGGTTTGTGCCCTACTTCCCAGGTGACATCCAGTGTCTTATGACCCCAGTTGACAGGAGGCAGAGGGGAGAGGTTGGATCTTCATGTGGCAGAGGAGGAGGGAGGCAGAGAAGCTTTCTGAGCCTCCCGGCCTCCCTGCCTCCCTGCCTCCCTGCCTCCCCTGGTTGACGGGCCTCTGTTTATTTATTTGCATGTGGAGCTGAGAATCAAAGCCACAGCCCCTTTGGGAAGGGACTGTCTGGCCTCAGAACCTCCCGAAGGTGCCACCTGTCAATGCCATCCTCTGGAGCTTCAGATTCCAAGGCACAGACTTTGGCAAGTCCCTACTCTGCAGCTACACAGCCCCCGGGGCCGTGGCAGCCCCGCCATCACCCGAGGCCCCCTAGCAGGAGCGCTGTCCCCAGGATCAGATGCTGCCAGAGCCATGCGTAACCTGAGCTGAAGAGGCCTGGGAGTCTCCCCAGAAAGTCCCCTTTCACAGATGGACAGACTGAGGCCCAGACAAGTCCTGCTCCCTCTCAGCCAGGAGCTTTTCTGGGGTCCCAGACGGTGGCTCAGTTGGTGAGTTGTGGGGAGGGAGAGGGGACCAGGCTGAGGTGTCAAAATGAATAAATGTCTAATTAACTATCCACGGAACAGAACATTCGTCAACCAGTCAATGGCATCTCAACCCGACTCTCCTATAGCCAGACATGAATTTTATTTAATGAGGCATGTGGGTGCCTCTTAATCCGTTTGATGTGACGCGGTATGGAAATGCCAGACAGGACCTCGCAGGTGTCTTAAAATAGCCGCGCCTTCAAAAAGAAAGGTTCTGCTTTTCATTTCCTTTTATTTTTATTTTATTTATTTATTTTTTTTTAATTTTTTTTTTTATGCCAGGGATGGAACGCAGGGTTGCTTCACCACGGAGCCCCCATCCTCAGCCCTTTTTCTATTTTTATTGAGAGACAGGGTCTCCCTGAGTGGCTCAGGGCCTCGCTCAGTGGCGGAGGCTGGCCTCCACTTTGCCATCCTCCTGCCTCAGCCTCCCGAGCCGCTGGGAGGACAGGCTAAGAGGAGGTTTTCTAAAGATCCCTCATTCATTCAATGGGCAATGATTCTGACCCAGTGCAGAGAGGGACTTGGCCCCCAGGGCTGTCCCCTGTGCCCTTCTGGGGCCTGCAGGCCAGCACCCCAGGGGGACCCCAGTTCTCTGTGAATCTTGGCTTTGCTGCCCGGGCTTCCCTTCCCCTTGCAGGAGTCTGGAGGAGCCCATCAGGGATTCAGGCGGCTCCTCCTGCATTTCTAATTAAGAGAACACAGTTATTCTAATTTTAACATCGCTCTCCCAGGACCTCCCCTCCCTCCCCTCTCACCGCCATTTATGTAAGGGATGTTTTCGCCTCTGAGGAGCAGGAGGCGGCCCCGGCTTTTCTAGCTGAAGATGAGTCATCTTTTGGAGCGCTCTTTGGAACGTGGGTGACTCAAAACTGCTTGTCTGGGGTCCCTGACAGACGTTTCCTCCATTAAGAAAAAAAAAAAAAAAAATCCACCTGAGAGCTGCCGGACCAGGCTGCTGACCAAGACCCTTAGAATCATGATCCACCGGCTGCAGGGTGGCCCTGGCCCCGTGTCCTCGCCCTCCCCTCTCTGCAGCCCAGAGTGTCAGATAAAAACACAGTTTCATGGAATTTCAGGTAAACAATGAATGCTTTAAAAAAAAAACAAGTATCCCGCAGGTTGCATGGAACACCCTTGTGCTGAAAAAAAAATTGCTTGTATTGATCTAAAATGTCCATATAATTCAGGCACGGTGGCCCACGACTGTCATCCCAGTGGCTCGGGAGGCTGAGGCAGGAGGATCTTCATGTGGCAGGAGGATCCCAAGGTGGAGGCCAGCCTCGGCCACTTAGTGAGTCTCCTCTAAGCAACTCAACGAGACCCTGTCTCTAAATAAAATAGAAAAAGGTGTGGTCTGCAGGGCGTGGCTTGCTTTGTGGGTGTGGTTTGAAGGGGGCGTGGCTTGCTTGTGGGGCATGGTTTTCAGGGGTGTGACTTCCTTGTGGGTGTGATTTCTCAGGGGCGTCGCTTGCTCATGGGGTGTGGTTTGCAGGGAGTGGCTTGCTTTGTGGTTTGAAGGGGGCGTGGCTTGTGTTGTGGGTGTGGTTTGAAGGGGCGTGGCTTGCTTGCGGGGGGGTATGGTTTTCAGGGGAGGGACTTGCTTTGTGGGTGTGGTTTATGGGGCGTGGCTTGTGGGGCGTGGCTTAACCCACTGCTCAGGGGTTAAGCGCCCCTGGGTTCAGTCCCTGTACTTCAGTCGGCTTTTCCCTGCTGTCATTAAGAGATCTGACTACAGCAATTGTAGGAGACGAAAGTTGACTTGGGGCCCAGATTGTCACAGGTCCCAATCCACTTCTGGACCGAGGGGAGGCAGGACATCATGGAGGAAGAGTGTGGGGAGGAAGCAGCTCCCATGGGGACCAGGAAGCAGGGATTCCACTCTCCAAGGACAAATAGAGACCCCAAGCCACAGCCCCAGGGCCACCTCCTCCCTACACCCCACCTGCCTCCAGGGGCCACCAGGGGACCCCCAGGGAGCCATTCACTGCCAGGGTTCAGGCCTCACACCCCTCACTCCTTCCTGTGTCACCTCCCACTGGGGGCTTTGGGGACACCTCACAGCCACAGCATAGGAACATCATACAAGTGACATATTTTCATGCATGAACAACTCAGGCTTCAAAATCTTTACAGCTTGCAGATATTTTTATGCGGAAAAGTATTCCCACACTCTCTCTCTCTCTCTCTCACACACACACAGATGCACACGCAAACACACGCATGCGCACATACAGGAAGAATCATCTTGGAAGAACAAATGGTGAATTAGTACAACCATTATGGAAAACGGTGTGAAACTCCCTCAAACAGGTAAAAATAGAACTACCCTAAGACCCAGCAGCCCCGCTCCCCAATATGTCTCCAACGGAAATGAAACCCGTGCCCATCACAGTGTTGATTCATGACAGCCAAAATGTGCACCCCACTAAGTAACCACTGATGTAGGAACAGGCAGACAAAACGTGGTCTAGGTACACGGTGGAATACAATTTGGCCCTAAAAAATAATTTTTTTTTTTTTAAAAAAGACCTGGCTGGTGGGACTGCAGACTGGTGCAACCCGTCTGGAAAGCAGGATGGAGGTGCCTCAGAAAACTGGGAATGGAACCACCATTTGACCCAGCTATCCCACTCCTTGGTCTATACCCAAAAGACTTAAAATCAGCACAGTACAGGGACACAGCCACGTCAGTGTTTATAGCAGCTCAATTCACAATAGCTAAGCTAGGGAACCAACCTAGAGGCCCTTCAACAGATGAATGGATAAAGAAACCGGGGTACATATACGCAGTGGAATATTACACAGCCATAAAGAAGAATGAAATTAGGGCATTTGCTGGTAAATGGATGGAGGTGGAGCACATAATGCTTAGTGAAATAAACCAATCCCCAAACCAAAGGCCGAACATCTTCTCTGATATGCGGTTGCTAATTCACAGTAAGGGGGTGACTAGGGAAGAAGAAGGGAACTTCTTTTAGGCAGAGGGGAGTGAAGGGAGGAGAGGAGTGTAGGGTGGGAGGGACCGTGGAATGAATTAGACATTATTACCCTAAGGGCATGCAGAATGACATGGAGTGACTGGTGTGACTCTACATCACGAAGCTGGACTCCATTTATGTACGATGCAGTCAAAATGCATCCTACTGTCAAGGACGATTCATTGGAACAAATAAAAAAATAATTTTTTTTAAAAAAAGGACCAAATCCTGTCATTGGAGACATCATGAAGGAACCTAGATGATGTCGCCAGGCACAGGGGGACACATACAGCACCGTCTCCTTCAAAGGTGGGATCTAAACAAGGTGATGTCATAGAAATTGAGATCAAGATGGCGGTCACTGGAACTGGGGGGTAAGTGGGGGGACAGTCGGGGATGGAGAGAGGTTGGTCGGTGGGAAGAAGTTATCAGCGTGGTGTTCTGCTGCCCAGGAGGTGACCACCTTATCAGAGATGCACTGTGTATTTCAAAATGGTTGCAAGGGAGGGTTTTCAGTGTGTTCACCACAAAGCGTGGTGGGTGTGGTTTATGGGGCGTGGCTTGCTCCTGGGCGTGGCTTGCAGGGGCGTGGCTCGCAGGGCGTTCAACGATTGATATTTGAGGTGGTGGGTGTGCCCACCACCCTGATCTGCTCAGGAAAATGTCCATGTGTTTTTTAAACATCACATAAATACCAACCATTATCTATGTGTTAATGAAAAATGGTTTTTAAAAATTTGAACTGAAGACACGGGACATGGTGACACACGTCTGTAATCTGTCATCTCAGTGGATCAGGAGGCTGAGGCAGGAGGATTCCCAAACTGGAGGCCAGCCTCAGCCACGGATGGAGGTCCTAAGCAACTCAGGGAGACCCTGTGTCTAAATAAAAAATGAAAAGGGCTAGGGACGTGGCTCAGTGGTCGACTGCCCCTGGGTCCTGTCCCTGGCACCAAAAAAGTTGAATGGAAGGAAAAAAAATCATGCCTTTCCAACGAACAGTGACACCACTGTGACCAAAGACCTCAGCTGGAATAGGGGTGCTCTAGGGCGCTGCGTGGGGAGCAGGAGAGAGAGAAGGGACAGGAGAAGAAATAAAGCTTCAAAAGAGGTGAGCGTTCTGCTCAGATCCCCCAGGAAGGAGCCAGACAGGGGGCGGCTCATGTGGGTGTGGATGGGGCATGGCTTGTAGAGGCGTGGCTTGGTTGAAGGGGCGTGGCTTGTGGGGCGTGGCTTCTATGGACTGGGCTTGCTGGCAGAGGCGTAGTTTATATGGATATGACTTGCTTTGTGGGTGTGGTTTGAAGGGGGCGTGGCTTGCCTATGGAGCATGGTTTTCAGGGGAGTGACTTCCTTGTGGGTGTGGTTTCTCAGGGGCGTGGCTTTCTCATGGGGTGTGGTTTGCAGGGCGTGGCTTGCTTTGTGGGTGTGGTTTGAAGGGGCGTGGCTTGCTGTGGGGCATGGTTTTCAGGGGAGTGACTTGCTTTGTGGGTGTGGTTTTTTCAGGGGCGTGGCTTGCTCATGGGGTGTGGTTTGCAGGGCGTGGCTTGCTTTGTGGGTGTGGTTTGAAGGGGGCGAGGCTTGCTTGTGGGGCATGGTTTTCAGGGGAGTGACTTGCGTGGTGGGTGTGGTTTATGGGGGCGTGGCTTGCTCCTGGGCGTGGCTTGCAGGGGCGTGGCTCGCAGGGCGTGGAGTCACATGGTCTGGTCACATCGCTTTGGGTCATCCAATGAAGCCACCGCTTAGGGTCTGGATGAGTCTGGGTTTTGCTGAGTGGCTGCCCCTAGGTTTGTGTCTCCAAACCAGAGCCTCAGGAAGGGTGCCAGCGTCCCCGCAGGTGACAAAGCAGCTTGGCCCTCCTAGGCCTGTGTCCTCCACCTGGCAGCCAATGCGTCCCTGTGTCCACCCAGGAGCCCAAGGAACGGCCCTGGGTCACCTTCCTTTAATTCCATTTTTGGGGGGATACTGGGGACTGAACCCAGGGGCATTCGGCCACTGAGCCCAGTCCCAACCCTATTTGGAGTTTTATTCAGAGACAGGGTCTCACTGAGTTGCTCAGGACCTCGCTGAGTTGCTGAGGCTGGCCTCCAACTTGCGATCCTCCTGCCTCAGCCTCCCAAGCTGCAGGGATGACAGGTAAGAGATGAGGCCACGTGCTTTGGGTCACCAACGTCCACCCCAGTTCCTCTCCCATGGGCACATCCAGCTGGCCCGTCTGCATCTGCACTTAGGACGCCTGATCCATTATCCATCTGGCTTCTGTTGGCTCAGTGAGTGACAGACGGGTGCTAGGAAGTGACTCTGGTGTCATGAACCCTCAGAGACCAGGGTTGGCTTCCCTGGGCCCCTGAAGGAGGGGAATGGACAAAGGTCACATCTTTTATTTATTTATTTACGTTAATGTGGCCCGGAGGAGGGAGCCCAGGAATCGCAAGCTAGGCCAGCACTGCCCCGCACCCAGACCAAGTTCACAAGCATCCAGCACCGAGCACTTGCTCCTGACCACGATGCCCAGGGTCCTAAGATCCATGCTGGCTGGGCACGGCGGTGTGGCCCTGCATCCCAGGGGCTCTGGAGGCTGAGGCAGGAGGATCACAAGTTGGAGGCCAGCCTCAACCACAACGAGGCTCTAAGCAACTCAGTGAGACCCTGTCTCTGAATAAAATCCAAAACAGGGCTGGGGACGGGACTCAGAGGTCGAGGACCCCTGGGTTCAATTTACACCCCGTTTTCCGGAGTCTCCGCAGCGCCTTCCTCGCCCTCAGTGAAGACTGAATCGCTCCTTTCGCTCAGTGACAGCGGCCTCCTGATGAGGCTGCTAATGAGTCCTCCGGGAAGCTGCGCGTGCTAATCACACACGGCGTTCAGCTTAGCGGGTGGGAGCCCGTCCCCAGCCCACGGCTGAAGCCTGGTCCCCCCCTTTCCCTCCCTCATTAACTAATAAACTGTTTGCTTTATCTGATGTCAAAACCGCCTCCTGAGAACCAGTCGTTGGGAAAAACACTCAGAGATGTGTGCATCCAGCAGGCACAGCTGTGGACCTGCAGAGTCCGGAGGAGCGAGGACGGGGGTCTCACTCAGCCAAGACCCCTGCCTTCCTGACCCTGGGCCTCGGTTTCCCCATCTGTGCAATGGGAGGGTTGGACGGGGTCACGGAGTAGCCAAGTTTTACTTAGAGGGCTGAGGTGGAGGTCAGCGGTGGAGGTCAGCGGCAGAGGCTCGCCCAGCACGGTGTGAGGCCCTGGGCTCGACTCTCAGCACCGCGTGTAAATAAATAAGTAAGATAAAGGTTTGTGTCCATCGACAACTAAAAATAACTTATTTAAAATAATTAGAATATATGAAGACTCATCAGCAACTAACTCTCTCTATAAAAATATCAAATAGGAGCCTCCATCAGTTTGCTCTGTGGGTGTCATAAGCTCCAGCACAGCCATGAGCAAACATATGGTGCTCAATCATTGTCAAATCTTCTCCCGTCCTTTCCCACAGGGGTCCAGCACAGACCACGGATCCATATCAACCGGGAGACAGACGTGTTGGCTCATGGCTGTCATCCCAGCAGCTCGGGAGGCTGAGACAGGAGGATCCAAAGTTGGAGGCCAGCCTCAGCCACGGATGGAGGCCCTGAGCAACTCATCGAGACCCTGTCTGTAAATAAAATGCAAAATAGGGCTGGTGACACTATAGCTCCTCACGTCCAAGGGTGGACTCTGTCCCTCCAACCTTTGGTTCTGGATTCAGACTCATGGCTTGCGTTGTCCAGTTGAATGAAGGGGCTTCACTGTGAATGAGGACAACGTGCCCCTCCCGGCCTCACCCTCCAGAGGTGGCCCGTGTTTCCACACATTCTCTGGCACCTGGGTCGTCACCGTGGGAAAGACAGGAGGAGGAGGGACACATGGGCAAGGTGCTCTCAGCTGAAACTCGGACTGAGTGTCAGCTGACCCCAGATATTGATTTGGGGGAGACTTTTGTTACGCGGCGGTAGTTAACTGATACATCGAATGCTAAGCTGGGCACGCGAAGCTGTTTTAGATCTCTCTTTGGCTCCGACAAAGAAATAGCTTAAAAAAAGATAAACATTTGGATGGAGAGCAGAGAATGCTCAGAGGGAAACCGGAATGATCAATAAACAAATACAAGCTCATTCTTTTTTTTTTTACCATCAAGGAATTTAAATCACTCATAAAATTCAAATTCCCATCTACCAAACCAGTAAAGATAAACACACACATATGGCGATATTGTGTGTTGGCAAGAGTGGGAGAAACAAAAATCTCGTCCCCAGCTGGTGGGTGTGCAGACTGATACAATGCTTTGCAAATGTGGTAGCATCTACCAAATTGGTAATGGGCATGTGCCGTGACCCAGTGATTCTGCTTCTAGAGAAACTCCCGCCTCTGCACCTCTATTCGTCAGCTTTGCATGACTGTAACGGATTACCTGAGAAAACTGACTTATAAAGAAAAAAGGTTTATTTGGGCCCATGGTTCTGGAGGGTGCAGGCCAAGATATAATGGCTTCCTGGTTACATCATGAGCTCAAAAGCAAAGAGAGAGGACAGGCAGGGTCCCACAGTCCCTTTTTTTAAAAAAAAAAAAATTATTTTCTTTTAATTGTAATTGGACACGATACCTTTATCTTATTTATTTTTATGTGGTGCTGAGGATCGAACCCAGGGCCTCGCATGGGCTAGGCGAGCGCTCTACCGCTGAGCTCCAGCCTGAACCCTATAAAATAATTTTATGGGAAAATTGTCTTGGAAATTATTTTCTTGCTGGGCATGGGGGTGCATGCCTGTCACCCCAGCAACTCGGGAGGCTGAGGCAGGAGGATGGAAAGCTCAGCAACTTAGCGAGGCTCTGTCTCAAAATTGAAAAAATAAATCAAAAGGGGCTGGGGAGGTGGCCGTGACGTGAGAGCATTGTTTCTTAGGAAAATAATTTTTCTTTTTCTTTTATTTTTTTGGTCCCAGGGATGGAACCCAGGGGTGCTTAAGCACTAAGCCCCGACCCCAGCCCTTTTTATATATTTAGAGACAGGGTCTTCCTGGGTTGTCTCAGGGCCTCACTACGTGGCTGAGGCTGGCTTTGAACTTGGGATCCTCCTGCCTCAGCCTCCGGGCCACTGGGATGTCAGGGGAGCGTCATCTGATGAAATAATTTTTCTTATGAAAACTTTGGGGCTGGGGCTGTGACTCAGGGGCAGAGCGCTGGCCTCGCAGGTGTGAGGCACTTGGCCGGGCCTCGAGGCTGGGCTGCTGACCAGGCCTCCCTGCCTCCTCAGGCACGAGGCACGTCCTGGGCCAGCCCTGGGCCAGGTCACGGTGGGAACCTCCCGCCTGGAGGGGACTTGGGATGGCGAGTGCAGGCGGGCAGAGGGGCGGGAGGCAGGGCTGGTCCCTCAGACCCTCCAGCCTGGCTGCTTGGCCTGGGTGCTTGCCCACTCTGACCCTCAGTCTTCTCTTCTGTGAAATGGGCCCGGGGAGGCGGTGGGGCAGCACTCAGCCCAGGAACAGACCCAGCCCAGGATGAGGACAGTGGCACCCCAGCTGCCAATTTGAAGGAGGCCGTGGGGAGGCCAAAGGGGGCTCCCGGGACTGGCTGCCAGGTGGGTGCCAGGGGAGGACACCGTCTTCCCGCGGTCACTTCTGCTCACCGTGCCCACCACGTGGTCACCTGTTGACGTCTAGCGGCAAAGAGGGTGGGGAACCAGGTGTCCTGGGGAGGGTACCCTGGCCACAGTGGCCTGGGCTCGCCTGGGCTCGGGCGACAGGACGTGGGCAGCCCCTCAGTGACCACAGCCCGCGTGAGAACAACCACAAAACTTTATTGACCACACCAGGAGCCGGGCTCCGCGACATCCAGGTCGTCAGTGTGAGCTCAAGTAACAGGCAAGGCACAAGGGTCCCCGTCCCCAGCTGCAGGGCAGTCAGTACTGTGCCCAGCCCCACGGTGGGCCCCCACTGGACCCGAGAGGCTGAGCACTCAGCAGACGCGTGGCGTGCAGGTGTGGCTGGCTCCAGGCGCATGGTGCGCAGCCCGGATCCAGGGCCTGCCCTCCCCGGCCCCAGACCTGGAGGAGGCGCTGGGCACAGCGGGGTCTGAGCTGTCCTCTGGTGGAGTCCCCTCCTGGAGGGCAGGTCCTGGGCGGCCGCCCAGCCTCCTCAAGGCCAGGGTGGGCTCGGGGCCCCCAGGAGGCTGCCTGGCGGTGCAGGGTGGGGGAGGGGATCTCGGGCAGGAGGGGACGCCGCGGTGGGGGGACACTGCAGCCGGGGGACACCGCGGCTGTGTCCGGCTCAGGTGGGCCGAGGTATTGAGCGCGGCACAGGAGCGGTAGGGACAGCAGAAGGTCCCATGGGGGCTCAAGGACACTCCAGGGACGGCTCAGGGTGTCCTGGGGGGGGCAGAGGTCACGCGGAACCAGGAGTTTCTACAAAGACACAGAGCCACTGTCACAGTGGCCCCCGGAGGGGACGGAGCCGTCCCGGGTGCCTGGCTCTGGGCTCTGGTGTCCAACTGGCTCGGCTCCTGGTGGCGGCTGGGGACAGTTCCTGAGGTGGGCCGTCCCTGTCCCTGGCCTGTCGTAGCAGCTGCCACAGGGAGAGTCCCCACGGGGCAGGAGACACACAGGCCCCAGAGTCACCTTCCCTGAGACCACGAGGGTGACACGCGGGTGACTTTAGCGACAAGGGAAACAAACACCAGGGTGTCCCGGCTCCTGGTGGCCACACGGAGTGGGCCGCGGGGCTCCAAGGAGGAGGGACACGGCACACTGACCGCGGGCTCCTACCCACGGGGCGCTCGAGAGCTAGTGGGAGGCATAGGCTGGGCTCCAGAGCCCCGAGCGGGGGCTGCCTCTGCGACCAGGAGGCAGGGCACTGAAGGAGGCCGGAGAGGAGGCCGCTGGATCTAGGGAGGAGGAAGAGACAGTGAGCAAGGGAACCTCTGGGGAGTAGACGTGTCTCCAACACTCTTAAGCCAAAACAAGCATTGATGAAGCGCCTGCTGCATGCCTAGGACACTTTCCCGATGAGGCCTGAGGCCTCCAGGAGGCAGCAAAGGGAGATCCTCAGGGGTATGATGTGGAGAGGGCGGACGTTGAGATTGTGCAGTGCCCAACCTGTGCAGCTGTGCAGGGCGCCCCTGTCTCCTGTTCCTACTCAGGGGCTCGTCCCCAGTAAAGGGAGCCCCTGGGTTATTTCCCCACTAACCCTCTGGGGTGCGGACAGGCTTCTAGGGGTCCCTGGGTTTTGGGAAGAGGACGTACTTCCGTAGACAGAAGCACTCTTCCAGGTGGGAAGGAGTGAGAGCCCACCGCAGGCTCGGCTATAAGGGAATCGTGTCACCGAGAGAGAGCTCGGCGTCTCCTAGGTCCCGTGTCACAGGTGAGAGGCGCGGCAGGGCAGGGGCTGTGATTCCAGGGACCAGGACACGTGTGGCATCTTATTTCCAAGGAAAATGCTTCTCTCTATGAAGCTCTGCCCTCGTTCAAAAAGTCCACTCCCCAGCCTCCACCCGCAGCTGCCCAGGGCCAGGCACAGAGCCTGGCTGGGGGCCCCTGGGCGGCGGAGGGGAGCCTGGACCCAGAAAGGGGCGCCAAGAACAGCTGCACAGGTTGGGCACTGCAACCCCATGAGATGGTGCTCCCAGAGGGACGTGCCTCTGGAGGCCTGCGGGGGTCACCAGGCCTGTAGGGCCACCAGGTCTCAGGTCCCTCGGAGACAGAGGGGTTGTCGAAGGAACAGGCTTTGCCTATCCTCCCTCTGGGGGAGCCCTCAGGACTGCCCGGACCCCTGGCCTGACTTGGGCCCCACGAGGCAGCCCCAGAGTGGACACCTGGGCCAGCATGGGCAGGAGCCCGGGGCTGTCCCCCCACACCCCCACAGCCTGGCCCCAGGGCCCAGGGACCCCCCAGCTCTGCCCGTGGCGGGGGCTACTCACAGTGGGGACTGTGCCCAGGGCTGGCTCGGGGCGTGAGGACCACGGGGCCGGCGAGCTCCCGGGGCGCGTAGACCGCGTGGTAGGCTGCAGGGGCGGACGGGTCAGCGTGGTCAGTACGGCCAGCGAGGGTAGGGCAGGCGGCACCCCACGGCACCCCACGGCACCCCGCGGCTCACCTATGACGGTGACGGCGGTCCCGGCCAGCAGGGTGAAGAGAGAGAAGAACAGGGCCTGGTAGGAGTCCAGGAGGTGCTGGAAGAGGCCGGCCCCGTCTGCGCGGGGACACGGTCAGCAAGGCCAGGCCAGGGCCACCCCAGGCCCCACCGGCCCCAACCGTCTGGAGTGTGGCCTGCCAGTGTCTGCCGGCCCCAGGATGCCCAGCAGGGCCACCAGGGCAGGGCACCCACTCAGAGTCCACCCTGCGTCCCCTCCAGGTGGGAGGTTTGCCGCGGTGACCTGGCCCAGGGCCGGCCCAGGACGCACCTCGTGGCCGAGGAGGCAGGGAGGCAGGGAGGCCAGGAGTCCAGCCTCGAGGCCGGGCCAAGTGCCCGCCGGCCAGCTGGGGAGGCCCCGTGGGAACCCGAGCCATCGTCACGCTGCCCGTGACAGGCAGCTCTGGCAATGGTGCCCGGGGACAAGAGGGTGGGGGGGTTTGGGAGCCAGAAACGGCTCAGGAGGGCGGGTCCCGGGGGGGAGGACGCTGGCCAGGGCCACCCGGGAGGAGGACGCTGTGGCCGGAGTGGGGGTTGTGGGGGGTCAGAGGTGGACAAGAAGCCAGGGCCTGTGGGGTCCTGTGGCCACTGCGGGGACCCAGGCCCACCAAGGGCCTCAGGGGGCCCAGCCGCCCAGTGACCCCGACTCTGGATAAAACACTAGGGGGGGGCCGGAGTTCAGTCCTCGGTGCCCAAAACAAGGTGACTGTCACCTCCAGGGACACCCTGCACCTAGGACCCTCCAAGTCGGCACCTGACCACAGGTTTCCACTGACCCCCGAGACCACGCTGGCCGGCCCTGCCCCTGCCCCCCAGGTCCCTCCCGTGACGTCCCGTCCCGACACTCACAGGGAGCAGCCCCGCGGCGATCCAGGACCAGGGCCACCGTCACCGGGATGGTGAGGGCCTGGTTGGTGGCAGGGCTGGAGAAGGTCAGGGCGGTGGACAGAGGGCCCTGGCTGCCCGCCTTGGGGTCCGAGACGCCGACCGTGTAGGTGACGCAGCTGGGCAGCCCCGGGGACTTGTCCTTCACGAAGGCCACCACCGCGGGGGACCCGGATCTGACCTGGGAGAGACGTCAGGCTGCAGGGACGCTCCACAGAGCCGCTGGCCGGGGGACCCAGCACACGGACAGACAAACCAACAGACCAACGAGTAATAAATACAATTTTTTTTTTAAATCTGCAAAACCCAGCCAGGCACAGTGGCCCACGCCTGTCCTCCCAGTGACTCAGGAGGCTGAGGCAGGAGGATCGCAAGGTGGAGGCCAGCCTCAGCCGCTTAGGCCCTGAGCCACTCAGCGAGACCCTGTCTCTAAATAAAATAGAAAAAGGGCTGGGGACGGTCACCACACAGGTGGCCAACGTGAAGTCCGACTGTGGTCCCCGCGTCTGCCGCGACCCCTCTGCTCACCTCCAAGCTGTCCAGGATCTCCGCGGCCCCGAAGACCTTGACCTCGCGGCTGGACAGGTGGTTGCTCAGGAGGATCTCGGTCTGGTCCGCGTACAGCCCGGGGCTGAAGGGCACCTCGGCCCCCACCTGCTCCATGGGGGCCTGGCCCCCGGCCACCGAGGCCGTGACCACCAGGGCCGTCCTCCTGGAGCTCAGGTGCCTCAGCTGCCCGTCGGTCAGCCTGTGCATGGTGACCGCGCAGAGGTACTGGCCTGTGGAGACAGGGGCGTCCTGCTTGTCCCTGTCCCTGCCTCTCCTGACCCTGCACCGTCCTGCGGGCGCGGCGGTGGCTGAAGGCCAGCCTCCTGTGGGCACAGGAGTGACAGAGGCCAGGGCCTGGTTGGCACCGCACAGGACGGACTCCCGGGAGGGCCCTGGGCCAGGCTGGACAGTGGCCCCTGAGCCAGACGGTGACCACCGGGCAGCCCGCGGTGGGCAGAGCCCCCCAGCCCTGGCTCACCCAGTGTGACGTCGAAGTCCGGCTCGGCCGAGAACACGTCCGTCGCCGGGAGGTCGAAGACGTCCTGCTGGAACCGGAGCTGGCAGCCCAGGAGGGCCTCGGGCCGCAGGGCTGGGATGGCCGCCCGCTGGGCAGCAGAGCAATCGCCTGTGGACGGGCAGGGTCAGGAGGCCTGGCCAGCAGCCACCACACCCGGCCACGCAAGGCCAGGGACACCGGCCAGGAGCAGAGTGTCCCCTGGGTGGGAACAGGTGGCTGGGCGCAGCTCGGTGGCATAGAGCCTGCCCATTCAGGGGTCCTGGGCTCCGGGTGGCCTCTGGGCTCAGGGACACCGGGAGCCACCTCCCCGCGGCACGGACCTCTCAGGTTAGAGCTTCTGTCTCCCACGGTGACGGTCACTCTGGAGGCTGTGGCCTCCTGGAAGCTGGCCTGGGCCGTGTGGACACGCCGGGCCACGATCCTCTGGGGGACACTGACCACGATCTGTGGAGGACGAGGCAGCTGGTGAAGAGCCGCCCGCTGGCCGTCCATGCTGGGCCCCCCCATGACCCCCCCTGAGCCTGTGGCCTGCGGACACCCGGCCCCAGGTGACAACAGGGCCAAGGCCTGTCCACTGGGCCAGCACAGCGTACACACAGGCGGAGGCCACACTGACCCCAGAGCCCAGGCACTGCCTCCTTCCAGGTCCCCAGGGGCCAGCTGGACAGGGCTGACCACCGCAGCCCTGGACAGGACTCTCGGCTCTGGCTCTGCCCCAGTCCTTGTCCCACTTGATGCCTGTGGCTGGGCCTCGTCCCCAGCCCTGCGCCCACCCTCGGGGACACAGGAGGCCCCAGGTTTCCCGACAGCCCCACATGGAGGCGCGACCCCCACCTGGACCCACAGTGACCCCCACTGCGCTGCCCACCCCCTGCCCCGGCTCCCCTCACCAAGGGCCGAGTGCGCCTGGTCAGCCACGTGGACGGGGTCACCCCAGCCCTGTTCCCTGTGGTCACCTGCGCTCAGCCGCAGGACCAGCTGCCCAGACCTGATGCCCCCAGGATCTGACCAGAGATGGGCCAGGCCCAGGACGGGCAGCCCTCCTCCCAGCGGCCACCCAGGGCCCTGCGCCCCGGGACCTGCCTGCCCCCGACCACGGCTGGGCTCTTCCAGGAGGCCAGCTCTGCCAACGGCAGGACACGCCCGGTCCCCGGCCACACAGGCCACAGGTCACGCTGTGCCGCAGCACGTGAGGGACCCGACTGAGCACCTGCAGGTTTGGGGACCCAGGTCCTGGCCGAGCCCTGGACACACGGCACTGATCTAAAGGACAGGTGTTCCCAGCCACAGGCCAGGGCGCCGCTGCCCGCGGAGGGTGGGCCAGGCCCGGCGCCCACTGCCCTACCTCCTTGTAGGTCCTCAGGTGCCCGGGGACCTCGTAGTGCACCGTCACGGACCCCGCGTCCCGGGCCACGGCCACCCCCGTCTTGGGGTCCACCTGGAGGATGCTGTCGGCCGAAGAGCTCCAGGTTCCTGGGGCACCTGGGAGGAGAGGCCCCATGTCACCCGTCCCCCCACGGAGGACCGGCTGCCCGCGACCTCGCCAGCCTCTTCCCGGCCCCTGCCCACGAGGGGCCTCGCGGTTCAGCCTCCCTGCCCGCCTCCGTGGCCACGTCCTGGTGGTCCCTCCTGGCGCACCTGCTCTGCAGACTGTGGCTGCCCAGGGGGACCGTCCCCAAGGCCACCCTCCCCAGGTGCCCACTAGGGAGTGGCCCTGCTGCCCAGGCAGGCTCATCTCCAAAGCCAACATGGCCCATGTGGCCCTCTGGTGGCCGTTCCTGACCCCTTCAGGGCACCCTGGGGTCCCCCTCCCACCCTGGCAGGCACGGTGACCCCGAGACCCCCCCGGTCGGCTCTCTCACCCTCGGGGCCGGTGAGCACGGTGGCCAGGCAGAGGACATCCCCGAGCACCACGGTGCCGGGCAGCTCTGGAGCGATGGCCGGCAGGACAGGCAGCGGCACGTAGTCGGAGAGGCCCGGGTGCTCGGGGTCCCACACGCGCAGCAGCGTCAGGCCCACGCCGACCGTGCGCAGGACGCAGGTGTTGTTGGTGGTGCCCTTGGTGACCTGCACGAAGTCCTCTCTGGACACAGGGAGGGGCTCAGCTGGACGGAGCCCCAGTGCCTCGCGGGACAGAGGCCACAGCCCCCGGCCACCCAGGGCCAGCACCGCCACCCCACACCCAGAAGGGGGACCGCGGCCAGGAGGAGAGTGACCCCCAGAGAAGGCCTCTGCTGTGGGACAGCCTGGCCACGTCCCCTCTGTGCGCCGGGGACACCGTGCCTGCCACGTGGCGTGACGGGTGCGCTAAACGGCTGGCCCTTGGAGAGCAGCTGGCGCCCCTGTGTCCTAAGGCCCCGCTCTGCCAGCTCGGCCACCGGCCGTGGGAAGCCCAGGCTGCAGTGGTCACCTCCGGCAGGACGCTCCCTCTGCCAAGGCTCCCTCCCCCGGCAAGGTGGCCCCTCCCTGGGAAGCCACAAGTGACCCCCAAAATGAAAACAGATTTGAGTTGGACACCACGGGGTCCTGTCGGTGGCTGAGCCCGAGTCCCCACCTGCCGCCGCGCAGGGTGGAACCCGGGGCACCCCGGGCGGGGCTGTGACAGCGGTGTCACCCACACCCTACCTGTTGGTGGCAAAGCTGAGGACCGAACTGTGTGCGTGGAAGACGTCTCCAGAGTGGTCGTGAAAGTGGACGGTGAAGGTCACGGTCATCCCCAGGGGCAGGGCCACCAGGGCCTCCTTGTCCTGGATGTGCAGGACGGGGCTCATGGACATCCTCAGGTAGGAGACAGGGGACACCTGGGGGACAGGGGCAATACGATGACACCCCTGAGCCGGGGACGGGCCTCCGGAGCACCACGCTTGGGACCCAGTTCTTGCCTCCAACCACGCAGGCCGAGTCCCCCAGGCGCCACCCAGGACACCCACGTCCAGGACCTGGAGAGACCGGAGCGCTGTGCTCCTTGCTGAAGCACCACCGGCTGTCACCTGGCCCTTGGGACACGTGAGGCGGGAACAATGCCCCTTGGGTCAGAGACGGGCCCCGGGTGACGGAGGAACCCGAGTCCCATAAATCGCAACTCATCAAATCTCTCTGGATCCCAGGCACAGATCTCCCGGCCACAAAGCCACCCCTTCCCACGTCCAAAGTCACCACAAAGACCCGGGAGGCGGTGGCTGGTATACAGTTAGCGCTCAGCACGTGCGTGCTGAAACAGGATGAGCACTTAGCCACTTTCATGAGCTTGACAAGTCTCGCGGGGGGTCCCCGGCACACGCACAGCGTTTGGTCAAGGATCGACCTTGACCTTGGGTAGCCTCCCACAGGGGCTCCACTCTCGGGGGGTGGCCACGTTAGGGATCAGGCAAGGCGGGCAGTGTCCCCGTGGGGTCGGGGCACCAGCTCTGGGCCCCCAGGCTGACCGAGGCCCTCACTGGACTTGTTACCCATTTATGAAACAAGGTGGGTGGAATTTTCCATTTTATTTAGATCCAGGGTCTCGCTGAGTTGCTCAGGGCCTTGCTAAGTGGCTGAGGCTGGCCTCCACCTGGCGATCCTCCTGCCTCAGCCTCCTGAGCTCCCGGGATCACAGGTGTGCACCGCGGGCCCCCGGCTGGGTGAACCAGTTTTACACCAGAAAGAGGAAAAAACGTGCCTCTGAGCTTTTACATTTGTGATCCAAAACGGGGACAAGTGCCACCCACCTTCACGGCAATGATGATGGTCTGGTTGGCTCCGAAAGGCTCCTGAGCGGTCACTTCGACAGTGGACGTCCCCATCACAGAGCCGGACACCAGGAAGCCCCTCTCATCGGCATGCACCACGGGAACCTTCTCGGGCCCCTCCAGGACACGGTAGCAAAGAGCCGCGGCCCCGTCCCTGGGGGAGGAAGACATCTGTGTCTACAGATGGCTGCGGCGGGGGTGGGGAGACGACGGCCTCGGCGAGGGGCCCCGGTCGATGCCTGGAGATGGACCATCTGCCTGCAGCGCGGTGTGTGCCGTCGCCGTCTGCAGCCTCGTCAGCCACCCCCGGGAGACCTAAGCCACAATGCCTCTGGCTCTGAGGACAACGTGGCCACGTCAGCTCGGAAAGGGGAGGCTGGGTGCCCCGTCCTGTTTCTGGGGATGCTCACTGGACCCGGAGAGGGGGTCACGGACACCGTCAGCAGGCACTGAGCCAGGGGACGACCTGTGGTGTCCTGCTGTCACCCCATGTCACCTCGTGCCATCCACCTCTGCCTGCATTCCTGGGCCTAGCACAGGGCCGGGCACTGAGTTACTTCCGGCTGAACACTCCCTGGTTGTACGCTCATAAAGCATGGAACTCGGCCCCCAGGCCCTTGGCCACTGTCACTCAAGTGTAGGAAAAGTGTCCCTGTCCCTGTGAGGGTCAGGTGGGAATCACGTCTGCTCAGAGCCTTTAAAGATGCACTTTTCCGACGTTAATGTGCACGGCCACCGCCCCGGGGACCTCATGACAGGGCAGCCTTGTCCTTGCGGGTCTGGGCAGGGCTGCCAGGCGCACTTGACCTGGTCCCAGGTGAGGTCGCTCTGGTTAATTCATGGGCTCCGCGGCCGAGTCATTTGAAATATTTAACAGTCCAAGTTGGAACTCGTTCCCCTTTCCCCCGTGAGTGGGAGATGTTTCTAGGCTGCGGGAAGCGGGCGGCCCCGGAGGAGGCCAGAGACGGGCAGCGGCTGCCCAGGCCCGGCCCAGTGCCCAGAAGGCCCCCGGGGGCGTCCAGATGGGCATGGGGAAGGCAGCTCCCAGCCCCGCTGCGAACAGGAGCCGGGACACGTACCTGTTTGTCTGGAGCTTGATAAACGAGTTGGGGGACATTAATATTCGTTCTGCTTCGATCTCGGGGTTCAGCAGCCGCAGCTTCTCGAAAACCTGGGAAAGAGGGTGAGCTGGGTCTCCCCCGGCACGCCCGAGTCCCCTTATCACCAGGGACGAGACCAACGGCAGACCACCTGCCCCACGGCCGGGGACACGATGGGGCTGGTGGCCCAGGAGCAGCAGCGGCCTGCACCCCGTGGGAGCTGGGCCACCCACCCCTCCCTCAGCCTTGGCCTCGGCCCGTGTCACAGGAGACTCCACAGCAGGGAGATCAGGCCCGGAGTCCTGCTCAGGGGACCCCTGCCACCGAGACATCCCGTCCTCTCTGTCGCCATCTCAGAACAAGCGTCTCTCTCTGCTGTGGCCCGTCCAGCCCCCTCCCCTCTGCCATGCTCCAGGGCTCCCGGAGCCCACGGGGGCAGCAGGACTCCTAAGGAGCCCACCACCTACATCCCCTCCCCCAGACTCGGTAGGGCAGCTGGCTCCCTGCCCTCTAGGCAGCTGGTCCTTTGTCATGAGGCCCCACCCAAGGCCTGACCCCTGACCACAAGCAGGGCCCATCCGCCCCTGAGCAGGCTCCACCCTCCCCTGAGCAGGCTCCTCCCTCCCCTGAGCAGGCTCCATCCTCCCCTGAGCTAGGCTCCACCCTCTCCTGAGCAGGCTCCACCCTCCCCTGAGCAGGCTCCACCCTCCCCTGAGCTAGGCTCCACCCTCTCCTGAGCAGGCTCCTCCCTCCCCTGAGCAGCTCCACCCTCCCCTGAGCTAGGCTCCACCCTCTCCTGAGAAGGCTCCACCCTCCCCTGAGCAGGCTCCTCCCTCCCCTGAGCAGGCTCCACCCTCCCCTGAGCTAGGCTCCACCCTCTCCTGAGAAGGCTCCTCCCTCCCCTGAGCAGGCTCCTCCTTCCCCTGAACCAGGATCCACCCTCCCATGAGCAGCTCCACCCATCCCTGAGCTAGGCTCCACCCTCTCCTGAGAAGGCTCCACCCTCCCTTGAGCAGGCTCCGCCCTCCCCTGAGCAGGCCACGCCTTCCCATGGGCAGGCTCCGCCCTCCCCTGAGCAGGCTCCTCCCTCCCCTGAGCTAGGCTCCACCCTCCCCTGAAAAGGCTCCACCCTCCCCTGAGCAGGCCCCACCCTCCCCTGACCAGGCCCCGCCCTCCCCTGAACTAGGCCCCACCCTTCCCTGAGCAGGCCCCGCCCTCCCCTGAGCAGGCTCCACCCTTCCCTAAGCAGGCTCCACCCTCCCCCTGAGCAGGCCCCACCCTCCCCTGAACAGGCTCCACCTTCCCCTGAGCAGGCTCCACCCTTCACTAAACAGGCTCCACCCTCCCCCTGAGCAGGCCCCACCCTCCCCTGACCAGGCCCCGCCCTCCCCTGAGCAGGCTCCACCCTCCCCTGAGCAGGCTCCACCCTCCCCTGAGCTAGACTCCACCCTCCCCTGAGCAGGCCCCGCCCTCCCCTGACCAGGCCCCGCCCTCCCCTGAACTAGGCCCAGCTGCTGTTCCTGGAACCAGCAGGCGGTTCCTGGTCACCAGGCCTTTGCTGCTCAGATCTGCTGCCAACCCTGCCACCGGCAGAGTCCCTCCACGCAGTCTGGTGACACCACCCTTGGGCTCTCCCCAGGGTGACACACTCCCCCTCTGCCCATCCTCCCCAGGCAGGCGCAGCCCCTCAGTGCGGGGAGGGTGCCCCACACCAGGGGCCCAGCCCCGAGCTCTGCTGCCCTCCCGGCTGTGTCCTGTGGGTACCTGGACCTGGATCTCGTCCGAGAGCTCCTTGGCAAGGCCGTGCAGCTGTCCCGCCGAGGGGTCCAGGGCCTTGACCACCACCCTCAGCCCCGTGCGGCCCTTGGCCCGGCCGAGCAGGCTCATGGCGAAGTTGTACTGCGAGGGCAGCTGGATGGACGCCTGGGAGCAGAGAGTGGGCTCAGGGACAGGCCTGGGGGCACCCTCTTCCCCAAGGCCACTGCCCTCGGCCGGGGTCAGATCTGCTGACCCAGGGCCACACAGACGGCAGTCACCCACACCAGGCCACCGGCCACTCTGCATGGTGCCTGGGACGCGGGGTCACTGAGCGGGGCCTGGAGCCCCAAGTGTGCGTGGGAGTGTTACGTGGCCCGTCCTCTGGGAGGCAGACTGGGCCCTACCTCGTGGTGCCGCCCGCGGAGCTCCAGAACGTCGCGCTTGGTGACCGACCAGTGGAAGGTGAGGCCCGGCACGGCATTGGCAAAGGAGAAAGGGCTCTGGTTGTTGGTGATCCCGGTGACATAGACGGGCATCTGGGGGCGGGAGAGCCAGGCCTGTGAGCACCCGCGCACCCAGGCTGGGGACCCTCCTCCAGGGGCTCTGCCTCTCTGCCCACGTCCACCCTGCTCGGACTCGGGCCGGACACAGGTTCTGGGAGCCCTGACCAAACACCAGATCGTCCAGCCACCGGGGACCGGCCTGTCCCTCCCTGCCAGGGGGCTGTGCACGACCAGGTGCATTTCTGGAAGGACCCCTGGGGCTGCAGGTGGCCTGTGGACGTCCCTGGCCACTCAGCCCACGCTGCCCGAGGTCCACACCCTCCAGGACGACCCCAGGTGCACGGGAGGACACACGGGCCCCTGCACCCACAGGGCGCTTTGCACGAGGAACAAGGGCACTCTTAGGTCTTGGTATTGGCAGGGACTCCGGGAACCAGGCCCCCTGGATGCCAAGGGGCAGCAGCCCTGGCCGTGCACATGACTCGGGCTGTCCACGTCCATCCGCTCACCGGCCAACCTCACAGGTGCCCAGGGTAGGGGCTCCTACTACCCAGGTGCTACCCCAGGTGGAGGATGGGCAGCCTCGCCCCCAGGGAGGAGGCCAAGTGGACCCCAAGGGGAGACGCTCTGCTCCTGTGGCACGCCCACCCCACCCCAGGCCCAGAACCGAGCCTGAGCTGGGTGCCATGGACGCCCGGCTCTGGCCCAGGGAAGTGCCCTCACAGTGGCTTCTTCAGAACCAGGACACGGAGCGCCATGCCGACGGGTCCTCACCTGGGTGCCCGTCCTCAAGCGCGTGATGGGCGCGCGGATCCTCACCGCCCGCAGCTGCACCACCTCTAGCTCCACCAGGTCCTGGGAAGAGGCTGGGCTCAGGCGGCGGGCACTTCGGAGTCCCCAGACTGCATATACTCCCACGTCCTCAACTCCATGCTCCTCTTGATCTGACCCAATGCCCCCTTCAGTGGCCTGCTGACCTGCGCAGCTGACCTGGGCTGTGCTCAGGCTACTAACCCCTCCAGGCCTGCTGACCGGCTCCAGGGGACCCTGTGCCTCCTGACTGCTGTCAACCCTGGGCACTCAGCTGGCCCTGAAAAGCACTCACTCTCTCCCCCCACCCCCGCCTGGGTCCTCCCTCTCTGGTCCACCTCCATGAAGAGGCCTGATTCGGAACTGGGGTTGGACAGCTGGTCCTGGAAGCTTTGACCAGACGCAGCTCGACATGGACGTGGGTCCAGGAAGCGAGGGGGCCAGCCAGGCCAGGCCACAGGGAGGAAGGGCGGTGGGGAGGGGACAGGGTTGTCGTCCTCTGTCTGGCCCCAGAGAGGAGGAGCCGGGTCCCCCCTTGGGGACCTGCACCCGAGGGCCTGGGTCACCTGGACCTCGGAGGCTGACCCCTGGCCTGGAGCTCCCCCAAGCAGGCGGGGCAGGTGGCCCGCCCAGCAGGGACAGCTGTCTGGTGACCAGGAGGAGCAATCGAGACCTGTCCCCCCAGCAGAGGCTTGGGGACGCCCGACTGTGGCAGGTGGCTCAGGGTCCCTCCTGGAGGGGCCACCCCTGACTGGTTCTCAGTCCGCCACGCTCGGGGCGCGACCCTGAGCGCACGCACACTGTCACCCACACGGTGTCCCCTCCTCTGTCCCCGGCACATAATTAAACCTCATTGGGAACGAGCCAGCCAGACCGAGAGCCCGGCCACGTTCCAGACCTGCCACATGAGGACAGGGACACTGGCTGGTCACCCCGGGGGCCTCTCTGCAAATGGGAGCCAGAGGCACAGAGCAGAGGACCGAGGAGAGGACCGAGGAGAGGACCGCGCAGCGTCTACGCACTGGGGGGACGGGGTGGGGTGGTGGCCTGGCCCCACACAGCGGCAGGGACCCGGGAGCCTCGGCCTGCAGGAGGCACCCAGGGACGGGCCCCACGCAGACAGCTTGTCCCAGGAGGGGACACACAGGGAGGGCAGGTCCAGGGGACAGGTCCCAGGAGTGCCTGGCGCTGCTGGCCACACGGGGCTGCCTGGACCCAGGGCGCCAACCCACAGGGCTCCCCACCCCAGGCGTGGCAGGTGCCGGCCACCTCGGGCTCAGGGATACCTGGGAGACCACGATGACCCTGCCAGTGTCCGCGTCCGCCGCCTGCACGACTCCCGACACGGTGCCGCTGCCCACGGCCAGGCCACGGACCAGCCCCGTGCTGCCCACGGCGGCCACGCTGGCGTTGCTGACCGAGAAGAGGATGTGGGACTGCGGCTGGGGACCGCCCTCGGAGGTGACCTGCGGGGGGCAGACGCATGGCTTCGTGGGCCCCGTCAGGAACGTCCACCCTCGGGCCAGCAGAGGCCGCAGGCGGGCTTGTCCCCGAGCCGGGGCGGTGGCCTCCTCCCTGGGACCCGCCAGGGACTCGAGGGGGAAGGACAGGCCTCGGCTCCTACCTGCATCGTGGCCCCGATGATCAGCGTCACCCTCCTGGGAATCAGCCGGAACGGGGGGAAGACCTGAGGGGACCGGAGGGAGGGGACGGGTGAGCCTCGCTCACGTGGGTCCCACGGGGCACGGCGCCCACGCCTCAGGAGCGGGTGGGCAGAGGTCGGACGACAGAACCCCGTGGCCCATGGAGACGGGGGCCTCAGGGCTGCCTTCCCCAGAGTGGCCTGCCCTGGGTGGCTCCGGGTGGCTCAGTGACCCCTCTGTCCGCACAGCTCCACGGCAGGAGCTCGGCCCCCAGGCGCCTGGGCGGAGGCTCAGGTCAGGTCTACACAGTGCGTCTGCCACTTCCCTAGGGGCCAGTCTCTGGGAACACTTCTTGCCCGTCCCCTTGCCATGTGACAAGGCATGCCCCTCCTTAGGGCCTCACAGATCCCTTGTGTCACACAGGGAGATGAGAAACCCTCAGGCTGGGCTCAGGGGCGCACGCCTGTCATCCCAGCGGCTTGGGAGGCTGAGGCAGGAGGATCACCAGGTGGAGGCCAGCCTCAGCCACTTAGCAAGGCCCTGAGCCACTCAGCGAGACCCTGTCTCTCAATAAAATAGAAAAAGGGCTGGGGACGGGGCTCAGGGGTCGAGGGCCCCTGGCTTTAAGCCCTGGTTCCAAAAAGCAAAACCCCCAGCCACACATTTCATCAGGGCCTCTCCGTGGTGACTTCCGGGTCTGTGGCTGGACCATCCAGCCTGTCCCCCGGAAGACACCCTCCCCCAGCAGGGGGAGACCCCCCGGGGCGTGAGAAGGGCAGGTTTACTTCGATCTGCTGCGGGGTGGAGCTGATCCTCTGTCCGGCGGTATCGGTCACGCTGGCGGTCAGGCTGGTCTGGCCGATGGCCGCGCCGTGCACCAGGAACGCAGCCGTGTAGCTGTCCAGGGCTTCGTCCAGGGCCCTGAAACAGACGGGGCGCTGGGTTCCACCTCCGGGTCAGGCCTGCCGGGGAGGGCGCAGTCGGGCCAGCAGACCCCCCGGAGGACTCACACCAGGGTGATGATCTGGGAGGCCGCCCGCAGCTTGAGGTCCATGAAGGCAAAGTACTTGGCCGGGAAAGGCTTCTTGTAGAAGTCCAGCACTCGGACATGGGCCTTGACCGTCTTCCCAATCTCCACCTGCGTGGGGGGGACAGAGGCGTGAAGGACCAGTTCCCTCGGGTGGGGACAGTGACCTCAGAACCAATGCCCTAGGAGCTGGCGATGAGTTGCCCGGGATGACCTCTCTCTGGACTAGGTCAATCAACAAACGAACACCAATTAAGTACCTACTGTATACAACAGGGCTTGGGGACACTAAAAGACATGAATTCCACTCCCTACTCTTCATGGATGAACCACGGAACCCAGAAAATAAGGTATAGCTTAGGCCAGGCGCGGTGGCCCACGTCTGTCAACCCAGCAGCTCGGGAGGCTGAGGCAGGAGGATGGCGAGTTCAAAGCCAGCCTCAGCAACAGCGAGGCCCTAAGCCAATCAGGGAGACCCTGTCTCTAAATAAAATGCAAAATAGGGCTGGGGATGCGGCTCAGGGGTTGAGTTTCCCTGAGTCCAATCCCTGGTACCCCCATCCAAAAAGAAAAAAAAAGAAAAAAAATACATAGATAGCTTATAACTCCATCATGCATTCAGCAGGAGCTCAATAAGTGCTCACCAACTGAACAGTTCATATCTGGCAGTGCATAATAGTAAGTGGGGGCTGGAAATGCTTAGCAAAGAAAAAGGAATCTAGTAAGCAAATGAGCAGCAGAAATCAGATTATGGGAGGAATATTTAAGACCCGGTCGGGAATGTTAGCTCTTTAGCTAATGATACTTTGTAGGTTAGTAGCCTAAGCTGCCTGAACATTTGCCTTTGAATCACCAACCGTTACACCCACTGGGTCAAACAAGGGGCTGACAGCAACCCCCTGGAAGCCTGGCGTGGGTTACCACTGATATTGGGAGTCATAAAAATGTCCTGGGTGCCTGTAATCCCGGTGGCACGGGAGGCTGGGGCAGGAGGATCGTGAGCCTCAGCAATAGCGAGGCCCTAAGCAACTCAGTGAGGCCCTGTCTCTCCATAAAATACAAAAAGGGCTGGGGACGGGGCTCAGGGGCCGAGTACCCCTGGGATCAGTCCTGGTACCCAAAAACAATAATCATAAGAAGATAAATAAAAAGTTTCCTGAGGAGGCCAAACCATTGGCGGCCCTGAGCTCTCCCCAGGGTGGTGAAACTCCAGAGGAGCCCAGCTGCGCCCGGGGTCGGGGGGCCCGGCTGCTGTGTGACCTGCGGGTGCTGGAGGATGCGGGTCCCGGGCCAGGCTGGCTTAGCAGACCTCGACAAGGTCTATGTCGGCTGGATGAGGAAACCGGACAGCAGCGGAGATGCTGCTCCTCCCCGTCCAGCCAGGGAGCTCAGAGCAGCCCAAGGGCAGCGGGAAGGCCAGCTTTGAGGAGACGGGGACATGTCCACTGACCTTGTCAACCACGCGGACGTACAGCTCGTGGATGTCTGAGACATGGACGGTGGCCTTGGCCGGGGCCAGAAAGGGCAGGCACAGGTCATGGATCAGGACGGTGGCCGAGCCCGGGAGCAAAGGGTGCACCTGCGAGACGCGGGGTGGGCGGGGTCAGGCCCCCACCTCTGGGGTGCCGCTGCCTGGGACCAGCGCTTGGAGGCAGCAGGCAAGGACATCCACAACCCAAGGGGTGTTCTGTCCACTTCCGTGGGCCCCCCTGGCCAGCCAGCGGAGGAGCTGGGGATGTAATATGTCCACGCGGGGGATCTCAGAGAGAGCGTCTCAACTTTGTCCATTTTACAAAGAGAGGAAAATGGAAGCTGCTCAGAGAGGGGCAGCTGGCAGCCTTGGGACACACAGCAACCTGAAGGCAGAGTCAG